>NW_026648118.1:0-57950 GCF_950295315.1 Erinaceus europaeus | reverse complement strand
GAATGTTCTTTCCTTTTCTTTTAACAGCTTAAATTAAGATGAATAATTTTTAGTCAAATGTGAAAAACATTAAAAATTGGTACATATTTCTTTGACTAAAAATAAACGTGTATTTGTCTTTGTTTGCTGTTTTGTAGATATGCCCAGAGGCACTGAGTAGAATTTTGTAAATGAAAAATAAATCTGGGGGATGTTGATAACAGACAGTCTATTGCCAACTATTCCACATTCATCTGGTAGGAGGGGTGATGTTATTTGGTCTGACTTTGTCAAAGTAACTGGAGGTTTATTCATAGTAATGCTAAGTGTTAATTTTTTAGATAATTTTCTATGGTCTACTAGTGATGTTGTAAGTATCAAAATGGAAGTTGGTAGAAAAAAAAAGGCTCTTTGAGGTCATTTCAGGTCTTTTATAGTATGATGGTGGAGGTGGACACTGGCTGGGAGTGAAAACATCTTGCAGAAAATTTAGGATTTTTTTCAACACTTACCAAGAGTATTTTAATGCTATAGAAATCAATACAGCATTTTACAAATTTATATCGATATAAACATAATGACCATTGAGGAAAACACAAATTATAGAAACAAGCTTATGTTTTCTTGATTTGTGGCAGAGACTGGGAAATCAGGTTGGGAACACTGATAACTCAGATATGAAAAATAAATTGAACTCCTATTTCACATTATAGAGAAAAGTTAATTCTGAGGTTTAAGTATATAAAAGATAATAAACATTTAAAATTTAAAAAGGAGTATAGAAGAATATCTCATGAAGAGATTAGAGAAGATAAAAGTTATGAGGTTGTATTTTAGTAAACTTCAGAATTATAAGTTTTGTGATTTGTATCAAATAAAAATGATTTTTACAAAATCTATGTGTTTTGAAAGGTATTTATGAATTTTACCCATGTATTGACAACTGTATTTATTGTAAACCATTAATCCTCTCAGTTAAAAAGGCTCCCCATTTTTAATACAGGACTGTTGTTACAAAAGTACATTTCCACATTTCTTCAAGATAGGTATCCCTACATTTCACTCTCAACCATACTATCTATATATCATACAGAACCTGGATCTGTGTGCAAGACAAAGAATTAGGTGAGTCATTTTCCAGATGCACACAAAAAGTACCACTCAGAAAAATGGATGTGTCAGGACAGGGTTACACCCTGACTTGACATTCATGATAACTTTAGCTCAAAGCTTGTGTTTTACTTGATTGATACCATGCTAATCTTTTCACCTAACACTGCTTGATGTAATGTTGACTCTTTGCACCTGATACTGATTAATGTAATGTTTTAAGCTGATGCTGATTGATGTAATGTATAAAGGCCATCTGAAAAGGCAATAAAATCAGAAGCCAGCAAGTGGAAATAGTGCTAGCATCCCCACAGCTTCTCTCTTGCTCCGGCTCTTGTCTGCTCCATTGATGCTATCTAGTGCTGGGGACTTTACCCCTCCTGGACCATTAAGTCTCAGACCTCCAAGCCTGCCCTTTGGCCTGACCCTTGGTCTTGAAAGGGTGAAATGGGTAGATCAAGAGAGGATTATGCTCAGTGAAATAAGTCAGATGCAGGAAGACAAATACCATATGATTTCACTCTTAGGTTATATACATAGAAAGTGAACATGCTAACTAAATAAAATAAAAATCCTTAAGATTATAAAACTAATTAATGGTTACTAGGAAGGCACAGGGAGAATTGGTAAAACAGATAAAAGCAGATACCTTTGTGGTAAGGAATAAAATTGAACTTATAATAGTAGATATAGTGAAGTTAATATAAATACTGACAATTTTATGAACATTTCTTTTTTTCCTTTATTGTGAAAATTGTATCTTCCTTACAAAAAATAAATAAATTTCATGAAAATTAAAATTCACAATATAAAAAAATTTAACATCTTCACAGATACATTATTTTAAGAGAAAGAGTCCAAGAATTCCACAATTGACCTTTGAATACAAAATGACATCTTAAATTTGCAATTATGGATCTTAGTGTTAAGGTTCATGGGATGAGTTAGGAAATTTTCAAATCTTGTGCTTTTTTTTAAAAAAATATTTATTTATTCCCTTTTGTTGCCCTTGTTGTTTTATTGTTGTAGTTATTATTGTTGTCGTTGGATAGGACAGAGAGAAATGGAGAGAGAAGGGGAAGACAGAGAAGGGGAGAGAAAGATAGACACCTGCAGACCTGCTTCACCGCCTGTGAAGCGACTCCCCTGCAGGTGGGGAGCCAGGGTTCGAACCAGGATCCTTATGCTGGTCCTTGTGCTTTGCGCCACCTGTGCTTAACCTGCTGCGCTACAGCCCGACTCCCCAAATCTTGTGCTTTTAATACTGCACACCTGACATTTTTATACTGTTGTAATCAATTGTTTAAATTAAGAAAAGATCCATTAAATTTATCTTACAATCTAACCACAGTTAAACTTTCTGGCAAGGCCAAAGTACTTAGAAACAAGCTGACTGATTTATATATAGTGTTACCCTACTAAAAAGAGATAATAAACAAGGAAATATGATGTCAAAAGTACTTGGGAATCCTAACCTTATTTTTAGATTTTACCCACTACTGCTAAAAGAAGGTTCTACAACTTAATGTATAGTGTAACAGAACCACAACTAATCAATATATAAAAGAAAAATTTTAATGGCCTGGAGCAGTATTAGGTTAAAATTGAGAGTAAAGGAATGGGAATTAGCAATAAGCCAATATTGAAATTAAGAAAAAAAACTAATTTTAAAGGTAGTTCTGTGTGACTAAGTTCTTACAAGGAATGACTGAAGAATCCCACAGAGATTCTTCACATGTCCGTGGGTGAGAATTTGATTTCAAGCCCCAATCATCACTTGCAAGAGGGAAGCTTCACATATGTTGGAACTGTGTTGTAGGAGTGTCTCCTTCACTCTGTCTCTCTTTCTCTCTATCTTACCCTCTTTGATTAAATCAACAAATAATAATGGCTGCTGGAAGTAGTGGAGTACAGGTACTGAGGCCCTTTGATAACCCTGGTGACAAAATATAGAGCAAAGCAAACAAAAAAATAGAAGACATAACATGGTACTTTGCGTACAATGAGCATAATTAAGAAGGCTTTTCAATAAGAAAAGATATACATTTGGTAAATGGGTAGTGGCTCATTTGGTAGAGTACACATTAGCTTACTGTTACCATGTATGAAGATCTTGGTTCAAGTCTCCATTCCCCACTGGGGAAACTTCATGAGTGGTAGACCAATACTTGGAGTGTCTCTTCTCTTGTATTTCTCTCCCTCTCTACCTTTCATTCTCCATTAGAAACCTAAAGTCTGGGGAGAACAGTGGAATTTTGCAAGCACTAAGCCACAACAATAAACCTGGTGGCAAAAAAGTTAGATAAATTTGATCTATAAAAGGGACAGGGGGTCGGGCGGTGGCGCAGTGGGTTAAGTGTATGTGGCGCAAAGCGCAGGGACCGGCGTAAGGATCCCGGTTGGAGCCCCCGGCTCCCCACCTGCAGGGGAGTTGCTTCACAGGTGGTGAAGCAGGTCTGCAGGTGTCTATCTTTCTCTCCCCTCTCTCTCTGTCTTCCCCTCCTCTCTCCATTTCTCTCTGTCCTATCCAACAACGAATTGCGTCAACAAGGGCAATAATAATAACCACAACGAAGCTACAACAAGGGCAACAAAAGGGGGGAAAAAAATGGCCTCCAGAAGCGGTGGATTCATGGTGCAGGCACTGAGCCCAGCAATAACCCTGGAGGAGGAAAAATAAAAAAAAGGGACAAAAGTTGAATTGTACATAATATGCATTTTAGGTCTAGAATGTCACTAATATGGATGCCTTTCTATCATAAACTTCAAATATCCTCATCTTCAATTACCTGAGAGACTAAGAAAATTATTTGTGTGTGTTATACATAAATAATATTCCTGCCCACTAATAGTTGGTTGTTGAAGCAATAATATTATCTGTTTTGACATGTTTTTAATATTAGTATATTTTCTCATATAAAAACAACTTGGGGCCACTTCCATGGAGAGTGATTATTTTTTTATTATTGAAGTGGTTTCAGATAATATTGAAATGAATTCTAATAACAATACCTTTCTTTTGCTGTTAACATGAATTATTTTTTTGCTTTCTGATTTCTCTTTTTTTTTTTAAACAATTTTTTAAAGATTTTACCTATTTATTTATTTATGAGAAAGATAGGAGGAGAAAGAGAAAGAACCAGACATTATTCTGGTATATGTGCTGCCAGGGATTGAACTCAGGACCTCATGCTTGAGAGTCCGATGCTTTATCCACTGTGCCACATCCCGGACCCTGATATCTCTTTTAAGTTATGTAGTTTTGAGATATTCAAGTCTGGCATTCTAGAAAATATTCCAATGAATGAGAGTGTACTATTCTTAGGAACTTATGTGTTCAGACACAGAATCTATTTTGTGGCTCTTGTATGAACAAACAATTGTTTATATTCTCCTTTTACTTCTAAAATCGGTCATAAAATTAAGAAAATAACAAAACATCATAATTCTAAAATATTTTAAATTTTAAAATATTTTTTCACTTCTTTTCATCACTGAAATAATGGTTTACAGGACAGTTGTTGACACATGGGTACAACCTCATATCTTCCCAGGGTAGATATCCACACACCACTCTTTCCACCCATCGAAGTTTTTCTTTATTATAGTGCACTGGGTTCCTGATGTCCTCTCCATATCCTCCCCACACTCCACAATTCCATTTCTCCCCTCCCCTAAAGTTCTTTACATTATCTTGATTTTCTAAATTATATATATATATGTGTGTGTGTGTGTATTTCAATATTTATTTACATTTTTATATATTACACTAAATTTTATCCCTGGGACTTATTGTCTGCATTCCCTGCTCCTAAATACCATTATTTCTTCCTTTTCTTTTTCCTTTCCTTCTTCCTTCTTTCTTTTTTTTTAATATTTTTTTATTATTTATTTATAAAAAGGAAACACTGACAAAACCATAGGATAAAAGGGCTACAACTCTGCACAATTCCCACCACTAGAACTCCTTATCCCATCCCTTCCCTTGACAGCTTTCTTATTCTTTAACCCTCTGGGAGTATGGACCCAAGGTCATTGTGAGATACAGAAGGTGGAAGGTCTGGCTTCTGTAATTGATTGCCCGCTGAACAGGGGTGTTGACAGGTCAAGCCATACTCCCAGTCTGCTTTTCTCTTTCCCTAAGAAGAGGATATCCAGAAATAAATTCTTTCTTTCCACTTCTTCGTCTCCTCCTCCCCTCCCCTCCTCCTTTTTCTTCTTCTTCTCCTTCTCCTTCTTCTTCTTCCTTTTCCTCTTCCTCTTCCTCCTCTTCTTCTTCCGCTTCCGCTTCCTCTTCTTCTTCTTTTTCTTCTTTTCCTTACTCTTCTTCATCTTCTTCTTTTTGTTTTTTGATAGATACAAAGAGAAACTGAAAGGAAAAAAAAAGAGAGAGAGAGAGAGAGGAGCAGACAGACATCTGCAACACTACTGTTCATGAAGCTTTTCCTGTCCAGGTGGAGAATGGGGAGCTTGAACCTGGGTCCTTGCTGATGGTAGCAGGTGTGAATTATGATCAGTGAACATTTTTTAATAGAACAAATTTTTATTAGCAATATTTTACTATATTTTGTATTATATATTTTTTATTTTTATATTTTATGTAAAATATAAAATTTTATGTATTAGTATATAATACCTATGTTTTATATAATCCTCATTCTTTTAGCAATAATACCTAAAAATAAATGTTGCTTTTTCTTTTATAGGCATTTTTCCATCACAATTTAGTTCTAAATGTCATATTATAGTTAGACTAATCCCTAGTTATCTTATATACAAATGTAATATATAATTATTCTAATAAAAATCTAGATCTGTGTTTGAAAATCTATTTTGTATGTTTTAGGAATATCTGAATACTTAGAAAAAGAATAGACCATTACAATTTTTAGCTGTATTAGCAATCTCTGTGAGGATTTCTTTCTCAATTCTTCTTACTTTGAACATTATGCTGAGAATAAAGCCTGTGCAATGAGCCTGAGCAAACAGAACTTCTGTGTTTTTGTCATAACAATAGTTACTTGTGCCTTTAAAAAATTGATACTGTCCCATACAAGTACTAACCAGGCCTGAGCCTACTTGGCTTCTTAGATCAGACAATATCTGGCATGTTCAGGGTGGTATGGCCAACTTCCAAAGGAGGGAATGGGATACAGAACTCTGGTGGTGGGAATTGTGTGGCATTGTACCCCTTGTATCCTATGGTCTTGTCGACCATTATAAAATAAATTTAAGAAATAGAGAATCTTTGCGTTGATTAGGATGCAATCAGCTGATGCAATATTATTTGATAAGAATTGGGAGAAGCATACGGGGAAGTGGGCCCTACCCTAGGCTCCCAGGACTGGGGGATGTTTAGTCTCTATAGTGGAAATGTGAGGCTCCTGCTGTCTTAGGGTTCAAGAATACAATGGATAGTTACTGTTATCATCACATTATTTGGTAATTGGGTTAACTTTGAAAAGTCCCTTTGTTAGACATACAATCAATTTTCTCCCTCTCATATTAATTAAATGGTGATTTGTATGAGTACAATTTAATAGGTGTGTACATAAACACCATTCCCATCACCAAAAGATTGTGTCCCATCCCACCCAGCCACCCCACCCCCATCCCCCGCCGGCCTAGGAAGCCACATGTCCACCCTCCCGCTCATCACAGGGTTTTTACTTTGGTGCCCTACTTTCAATTTAGTCAGATCCTGCCTTTGGTTTCCCTTTCTGTTCTTCTTTCTCAACTTCTGTTGATGAGTGGGATCATCCCATACTCATCTTTATCTTTCTGGCTTAGCTGACTTAACATAATTCCTTCTAGCTCTGACCAAGATGGGTCAGAGAAGTTGAGTTCATTGTTCTTATTAGCTGCATAGTATTCCATTGTGTATATATACCACAGCTTTCTCAGCCACTCATCTGTTGTTGGGCACCTGGGTTGCTTCCAGTTTTCAGCTATTATGAATTGTGTTGCTATGAACATAGGAATACACACATCTTTTTGGTTGGGTGTCATGGAATCCTTGGGGTAGATCCCCAGGAAAGGAATTACTGGGTCATATGGAAGGTCCATGTCTAGCATTGTGAGAGTACTCCAGACTGCTCTCCACAGAGGCTGGACCAATTTACATTCCCACCAGCAGAGCAAAAGGATTCCTCTGTCCTCACAGCCTCTCCAGCATTTGTTGCTGCTGTCCTTTTTGATGTATGCCATTCTCACAGGGGTGAGGTGGTATCTCTATGTTGTCTTTATTTGCATTTCTCTGACAATCAGTGACCTGAAGCAGTTTTTCATATGTTTGTTAGCCTTTTGGATCTCCTCTGAGGTGAATGTTCTGTTCATATCCTCTGCCCATTTTTGGATGGGGTCATTTGCTTTTTTGGTGCTAAGTTTGCTGAGCTCTTTGTTTATTTTGGTGATTAGTCTCTTGTCTGATGTATGGCATGTAAAGATCTTCTCCCATTCTGTGAGGGTTCTCTTTGTTTGTGATAGTTCCTTTAGCTGTGCAGAAGCTTTTCAATTTGATATAGTCCCATTTGTTTGTTTCTGCTTTAGTCTTCCTTGCAATTGGGTTTGTTTCATCAAAGATGTCCTTGAGCTTTAGGTAGGAAAGTGTTCCAACATTTTTTTCCTCTAAGTATTCTGTAATTCCATTCCAGGTGGTTCACTTCCTAACAAAGTCCCAAAACCTAGATACAGACCAGGTTCCAGGAGATAGAGCATATGTTCACAGGTATCCATAAACTAGGGAAAATATATACCTGAAAGCAGTAGTACACTAGAGTTTGCAGTGAGTATCCCCCAACACTTCATCTCCACTATTCCTACCTTTGGGTCCATGATTGCTCAACAATTTGTTTGGCTTTGTATGTTAACTCTCTTTTCAGCCACCAGGTTCCAGATGCCATCAGGATGCTGGCCAGGCTTCCCTGGACTGAAGACACACCAATGCGTCGTGGAGCTCTGCTTCCCCAGAGACTCAAATTGATTGTATGTCTAACAAAGGGACTTTTCAAATTTAACCCAATTACCAAATAATGTGATGATAACAGTAACCCTACTATGGAAAGAGAGAGGCAGACTGGGAGTATGGATGGACCTGTCAACGCCCATGTTCAGCAGGGAAGCAATTACAGAAGCCAGACCTTCCACCTTCTGCAACCCACAATGACCCTGGGTCCATGCTCCCAGAGGGATAGAGAATGGGAAAGCTATTGGGGCAGGGATGGGATATGGAGATTGGGTGGTGGGAATTGTGTGGAGTTGTACCCCCTCATTCTATGATTTTGTTAATGTCTCCTTTCTCAAATAAATTAATTAATTAAAAAATAGAGAATCTTATTTTTTGATATGTATGTAACTTGTGCTAAAATTGGCAAGTTTTTTTTAGGGTTTTAAACAAAAGAAGCAATTGAAAGATATGTATGTGTCCAAAAGGTTATTTATTCATATATTCCAATGCATATTTTTTTTAGGTAGAGAGAGAATGAAAGAGACCAAAGCATGGAAGATTAATTCATTAAGTGGGGGGGTGGGATTTAACCTGGGTACTTTATAGACAAAGCAATGCACTACCCAGTTAAACTATTTCACCCACCCACTCAATTATGAATTAATGCCTCCCAAGTATCCTTAATTAAAGTACTATGTGTTATGTTTAGTGAATAGAA
Source organism: Erinaceus europaeus (assembly GCF_950295315.1). NCBI lineage: Eukaryota > Metazoa > Chordata > Mammalia > Eulipotyphla > Erinaceidae > Erinaceus > Erinaceus europaeus. The sequence goes on along the minus strand of NW_026648118.1, from coordinate 49,197 downwards.
TTGATTTGTTTGGAACTCTGTTTTTATATTTGTCATGTGACAGTTTAGATTCAGGTTTTTTATAGGTCAGTTTTTATGAGTGATATAAAATGCAAGTAATGAAATATAATAGGACTTGTCAGCATTTAAATGTATTGAATGCTGGAATGATGCACATTCAGTAAATCATAGTGCTATGCTATAATAGTGTTCTGTTTGAGATTCATTAGTTTTGCAATGTATTAGTAAATGCTTAATTTCATTCAATATGAATTATGTTTTTACAAAGCATCAAAATATCCTATATTTTTGAAGTGAAAGGCACATATTCCTTTTCTTAACTGACGTATACTATATTGTTATAAATAATATACAACTGACCCAATTTTAAATCATTTTTAGCTAAAAGCTTAAAATGCAACTGAAAAATGCAACTTAAAATAAAAGTGGGTTGGAATTTTTTTTTTCTAAATTTCAAATAACATCACATAATAGACCCAGTAAAAACTGACTGTAATATGCCTGTATGTGTATAGGCAAGGTACATATAAAATTTTAATAGAAAATAAGACGATAGAAATAAACTATGCTATTTTGGATAAGATTTCATTTTATATAAATTTTTTTTCATTAAGCTGGGCCCTCACACATGTGTGACTTCACTACTTACAGATGGAAAGAGACAGAGACCAGAGATCAACAGAGAAGATATATCATGGCACAGAAAACTCCCCTGGTGATTTAGTGCTCCTGTGTGGTTTTGAATATCAAATCTACATAAGGCTAGTTTGTGCCCTTGCCCATAAACTATTTCTCCAGTCCCAAGCTTCAGTTTTAAAGAAAAGATTTCACTTTTTTTCCCAGGGTTCTACTTTGTATTGTCATTGATATATATTCTATATATTTTATTTATTAATAATGGATCAAATTATTATTTTAGACAAAAAATAATATAAATTCTAGAAAAAAAGCAAGATATTTGAACATATGTTGGATAACTGTCTTTCTTTTTCATATAACTTTAAAAAATACTGCAAATTTGTCATCCAGTAATATAAAAAGTTAAAAAAAAGTATATACAAAGTTTCCATATTAGGCAAGATTCAATCCTATATGTTCTATACTATATATTGTTCTAAGTGGAATTATTTAATAAATTGCCACATCTTTCTATATTATCTAAAATATTTTTTTAAAATGATGATTAATGGATAAATGTCTTGGAAATAATGAACTAAATATAATCAATCTCACTTGCCCACTTGCTTAACAAAGGGGAACATATAGGAATCCACATTAAATTATGTGGTAATCCTCATTATGCATATTTTTATCATTAAAGTACATTCCTAGGGGAAAATTCATGGTAAATAAGTCAATTTCAGCTATTAATTTCACAGATTGGCTTAAAATAGCAATAAATTGTATCCTATTTTGAGCTAAAAAATATACCAATTTTTAATTCAAGGTAGAGCTAAAAATTTGTATTAGTCACGGCCTGTAAATATATTTCTTTGACTTTTCATTTAAATGATGGCTCTAGCTGTACTTAGGGCCAATTCTTACTGTAGGTCTGGAATTGACTTAAAGGTCTATAGGGAACAACGAGTTTAGTTAACAAATTATAACTATGTATGTACACACACATACATACACACAGATATGTAGGTAATCTACATGAACATAACTGATTCTTCATTGACAAATTTGCTGTGATTAAGAATAAGTTTGCGGAACAAAACAAACTGAAGAAATCTTCCTTTTAAAGGGAATAGAACCATGAGATTAGTGTACTGATTCTGCTTCCAAGTTCTAATTATAAGTAAATAGTTAAATTTAAAAATACTGAAGAAAATTCCAAGTACTAATAGTTAATCAAATCCGACTTACTTTACCCATAAAAACTGAGGAGTAGGTGGGGAGTTAGCTCACCTAAGTATAGTACCCAAAGATACTGGGTTCTAGCTCTTGGAGCATAAGAGAGCACCATTAGCAGAGCCAAGGGAAATTCTATGTGTAGTAGAATGCTCGTGTGATTATCACTCTTTTCTATTTCCATCTACAATAAATAATTTAAATTCCATCTACAATAAATAATTTAAAAAGTAGCTCAGAAAGGTCACTCAGTCATATCATGGGATTGAATCCAGAGACTCAAGGATGTGAGACTTTACTAGTCACAGTCCATGAACCTGTTTCTGAAGAGCATGGTCAATACCATACACTAAAAACAACTTTTTTTCTTCCACACCATTGTTCTTATTTGTCACAGTGACTTACATTAAATAACAACTGTGTATTTTATTTGCATGAAATAATTACATAAAATAGACATCCTGATGTCAGTAGATTATGTTCTCTTACTTCCCTTAGACTATGTTCTTATGAATCTGCTATTCATTTGATTCTATCGCATCTTGTGATATTATATCCTTAAGTTATGTGATATATTTAAGTGCTTAAATTGCCAAAATGACAACAAAATGAAAGCATAATTTCCAGATGTTACACTGGATAAATGTCTCTGAGAAGAAACGTTTTTTCCCTGTGATCCCATACTTTTAGTTTCTGAATAGCTATATTAAAACCCCTATTATTTCCTGTTCCTTTGAGCATAGGAAGCATATTCTCGAGTCCCCTGAAGTATGACACTTTATACAAACAACTGCAGAAGTCAATGCTGCTACAAGCAACTTTTAAAATCTTCATTTGGATTGCATTTGTACACTCCTCAGTCACATCTTGGATCAAAAGAAGATGAATACACAGACAGGTTAAATGATCCCTTAAAATTATATATAGTAACTGTTGTAGGTAGATCCATATGTTTCCTCAAACGAATACGAATTATTGCTTCAGACAACTTTGTGTAACACCATTCTTTATGACACTATATTTAAATATTTTAATAAAATGGTCCTAAATGGAATATCATATTTCTCTACATCTCAAAAATTTTATGAATACTATATTATGCATAAAATTTTCCTGTACTTGAATAAGATGCAATAAATATTGTAGCACATTCTTTTTCTATTGAGAAGTTGAAGAAAATGTTTAAGACTACAACTTGACCCACGTTTTTCACAGTTAATACACAAAGATCTTACCCATATTTGCCAGACAATAAAAACATAAGAAAGATGTGTCAATTCAAATCATATACAAGACTTAACTGTGGAATTTTGCTCTCTTATTTATTAAGGAATTAAAAATTAAACTCAAAAGTGAAAGCATGTATGTGTAGAGTATATATTATGTAATTATGTGTGTATACTTCAAGAAAACTGGTTATATGAGTTCAGATATGGTAGAACCCCTGCCCCCAACACACACATATACACTGAAACTGAAGTAATTATTCATTCACCTTCTAGAGAATTATAAGCTGTTTTGCCCAAAGACATGCCTCCTTTCTCATAACTACTGAATCTAATGACTGGCAGATATATAAGGTCAAGTCTATGGCTGTCTGAGATACAAACCATCTCTGAGTCTGCTTCTCAATGATGATTTTCTGCAAAACTTACCTGTACTAAAAACTAGCATGGTGTAAGTGTTCCATAAATATTTGATAAATGAGATCTCTTATATATAAACTGTACATATAATGAATCTTAGTCTCAGGATTATTTTCATTTTGACTGCCTTTAAAATTTCATTGAAAATTCATATATAAGGGCAGGGAAGATAATGAGTTGATGCATTAAAGCAGAGAATTTGCATGCTTGAGGCTTCTCAGATCCCAGGTTCAATTTCCAGCACTACCATAAGCCATAGATAAATCTTTCTCTCTCTCTCACTTTCTCTCTTCCCCTCTTCCCCTCTCATAAAATAAATACATCTATGTTTTAATAAAGGTAGGGCATAATGTGTGATAGCTCAAGGTAATTATTTTATTTTGTATTTTAGGATTATTATTTTAATATCCATCTACCATCTATCTTTCTATATATCTTCTATTTATCATGTATCTATCTTCTATTTATCTTCTGTCTATCTATTTACCTATCTATCTATCTATCATGATCAAGATCATCATCTATCTATCTTACAACAAGGTTATCACTGGGACACATTGCCTACACTAGAATTCCATAATTTTTTGAGGCCATCATTTTATTTTCCTTTTTGTTTTTTTTTTTTCTCTTTTTCTTCCTTTTTCTGGGGGAGACAGAGACAGATAAGAGAAAAAGAGTGACACTTGTATCACTGGACCACTTCTCATGAGTGCTCCTATATGTTAGGATGTACACTCTACCAGGTGATCACTATCTGGTCCCAGCTGGGTTAATTTTAATCAATACATACATGTTCTCAGGTTTTTGGAAGTTTTAAAGAAACATCTTACCCCCTGATTTTATTAAAGTAGCTAAGTTGAGCTCTCAGGAGGTAAAACAACTAAACATAGACTATATGGTTAACTCACTCTAATTACTATTAAAATTTAAGATTATGGTATACTTTATACAAAAGAGATTCCACATGGATCAACTTCTAGATCTAAATTCAGTGTACCTAATGCTCATTTATATGTTGATATGCTACTTTAAAGTATTTGGAATGACTGACAACTCAACTAACTATATTAACTTTGTGAAGTCAAAGCATTTTTTAAAGAAACCGTTTACATTTAAGATTATACATTCATTCTGTGAACATAATTGATGTTTTGTAAAACTTCATGTAATGAAGTAAAATTTTCCTGAAAGTAAAAGATGAACCTCCAGGTGTAACATCTGTTACCATGAATATAATAACATTCTTATTCAGTGGAAACATCTGTAGCTACTGCAAGGTCTTCTTTCTGGAGGAAACTACCTTGGAAAAAGAAAAGACCCCATAAATTTACCAGGGGATAACATTAGCAGAAAAGTTAAACTGTTCAATAAATTTGTGCATGGATATAAAAAATGAGAATCTTACTCAGATCCTTGACACATACAAATATTAATGATTAGATATTACAATATGTTGGGATTTTAATACTAATGATGTTTGTTCATGTTTCTCTCATTTTATTCATATTTTTATGTTGTACAACATTATTTCAAAATTGATTTATGGCCTGTCTTCAAGATACAGATCACAAGACTAAACGAAACTACTAAACAGTTATAATTATGGTAAAACACATATATAGCAGGTAATATACATTTTGCCTGAGGCAACATGGAGAATTATTGGGGATTTTTGTGGATCCTATATGGACATATAGCTTAAAACCATCTTCTTGTGGGTAAAGACTTCAAATATTTTTATTTATAAAATATGGCATTTCCTTTTGGTAAAAAAAAAAAGGGATGGCATTTTCATGTGTCTTTGTGTTTATGAGGGGAGTATAACTGTTTATAGTTAATGTGTTTTTAGTGACATATATCACTCCCAGTACAAACCATTTAGTTTGATGTTTTGAAACTCTACAATGGGGCAGAAGGGGTGGAATAATGGTTATACAAAAGATTATCATGCTTGAGGCTCCAAAGGTCCCAGGTTCAACCCCCAGATCCACCATAAGCCAGAACCAAGCAATGCTCTCGTTGAAATAAAGATAAGAAACTGTACATTGTTAGTCCAAATAGTGCAATAATAGGACAACAGGATTTTTAACATTTTGGAATTCTGAGATACCATATGGATGGTAAATATCTTGGGATGATTTTAAGTCACACCAAAGAGCTTGATAAATGAGAAATCAATCTTTTTTTTGTGTCAGGTTAGTGTGAATTTGCGATCCTATGCTGTTGCATTATTTATCAATCCCAATATTGAAATATTGTTGAAATATACTAGCAAGATGATTATTTGAATTTCACAACCTTATATTTTAACTATATAACAGATCCTCAATTTAAAAGAAACAACAAATTCATTGAAATTGTTAGTTACATATTAACTTCTACCTTAATAATAGTACTTTTATTAAACTATACTTTTTTACACTGAAATTTAACTTTGAATTGTAACAGTGGACTCAAATTTTTAATAAATTTCTGATGATGATTGTTTAATTGAAATATTAAATCACCTATAGTCTTATAGCAGGGATACCAGAAGCCACTGTGTGTGTTACTATGTAAGATACAGCTACATGCAAATAGCATCAAATGGTATAAATCATGGTAAGGTCTTGTATGATATAGCAAATCTTAACCATGAGATATTCAAAGAAACCAAATTCCCTAATAACTTGGTCACAATAATAACTATCTATTGTCTTCTTAAACTCCAAGACAGCAGGAACCCTGCCCATTCTCTATAAAACCCACATTTTTCCCAGTCCTGGAAGATCCAGGTCATGGCTTGTTTTCCTTCAGGCTTCACACTTCTCTCAATCTATACCATTGGATATAGCATCTGCTGAGCTCAACTAAGTCAATGCAACCAGTACTACCTCAAGACATTTCACTTAGGATTGTGTCCAGAGACATCAGGCATGGAATGTGAACCCTTCAGCTCCAGCACTCTGGTGAGTCTGTTCCTAGTTCATAGGACTCTTCAATCCCATATTGGGCGGTGCACCTCCTAACAAAGCTACAGAACCTAGATATAGATCAAAGCCCATGAGACAGAACACATGTGCACATATACCCATAAGTTAGTGGAAAATATACACCTTAAGTCAAAGGTGCACAATACTTTGCAGTGACCCCAAACAGCAAGCAAGTAGAAAGACCTAAAACAAACACACCATAAAATGATACTTATTTCCCTTTCCCATATTTGGGAGCTACTCTCTGCTGTCATCCAGCTTTCTGTCCTATTTCCGACTCAACTCTTATACCATCTCCCCAGACAATACTTTTGGTCCACCTATATGTTAGCTGTTGTGCTTGAGCAAAAATTAATGAAGTTATGGGATCCTTGGAGTATACCTAAATAGACCTACTAGCTTTTTCCAAAATGGAGATGCTAATTTTCATCTGCTATATTCTTGCCATCAGGTTCCTGACTACTAAATGATTTATTCTGCTTTATATCTTAATGCTTTTTCAGCCGAGAATTTGCAGATGCTACCATGATGCCAATGGGACTTCCCAAGACAGAGGACTTCACCAATGTGCCATGGACCACCCCCCTTTTTTTCCAGAGTCCTGCCCCACTAGGGATAGATAGGGAAAGGCTGGGAGTATGGATCAACCAGCCAACACCCATGTCCATCAGAGAAGTAGAGAAGTCAGACATTCTGCCTTCTGTACCCCATAATGACCCTGGGCTACTTCCATACTCCCAGAAGGATAAAGAGTAGGAAAACTTTCAAAGAAGGGGATGGGATATGGAACTCTGGTGGTAGAAATTGTGTGGAATTGTACCCCTCTTATCCTATTGTCTTGTCAATATATTTTATTTTATAAATAAATTAATAATAAAAAAGTTAACTTTGCATCATGAAAAATGTTAAAATTTTACTTTAGCTTCTGATATTGTAGCTATAAATGACTCCCTATATTTATGTGTATGAAATTTTTATTATTTTGTTATTATTTTCATTTTGTTATTATTTCCAATTAACATACACCAATGTTAACAATATCTCACAGTGTTCATAGTTTTATGATTTTATAATTTCTTTAGAAAACAACTAAGAAGAAAACTTTGTCAAATTCTACATTTATTAAATTTAAACAGATCTAACTGCCTTTTTATTCATTCTTTTCAGATTATTATACTTTTTACCACTTTCTCAGTTGAATTCAAGTATATTTTCATACTAATTTTATTTAATTTTATTTCTACGTATTTCAACGTATTCTACTTTCAAAACTGTTTAAATACATTAACTTTTTTCTAGGTAAGAAGTTACATTTTGAGAACCAGGGGTGGCACTCCTGGTTAAGTGCTCATGTTAGAGTGCATGCTGGCCCCCACCTGCAGGAGGAAAGCTTCAGGAGTGGTGAAGCAATGCTACACATGTCCCTTTCTGTCTCTCTCCCTATCTCCACCCTCTTGATTTGTCTCTGTCTCTAGCTAGTAAGTAATATAATATGTAACATAATTTTAAAAAATAAAGATGAGCTACATTTTTACTTCAACTAATAAATATGGTTTATGAGACAAAAATGAAATATATATTTGCTTAGTTAATTAATTTAATGAAAAAGAAAGTAGAGCAGTGTACTGATTCAAAATATACAGTACTAGGGATAAAACCTAGGACTTTATGAATGCAAACCATAAAGCTAAACACCATAAATTCCTCCAATATGAAATCTAAATCTTGATTGCTTGTCACTATTGAACTAGAAACATAATGTAAGGACCTGAAACAACTTTTAGTTTAATAAAAAAGCTGAAAAAGAGAGGTCAAATGGTTCAGTGTTTTAGACTATTTCTAAAATAGATAATAAATAGATAATAGTTTCAAAACCAAATTGGATCACACATTTTTGCAAGCATGGTATACTGTCTACTCTTAAACATGACACATCTTTACCCTTACAAACTAAATAAATGGCAATTCATATTCCTTAGAAAGAAAAATAAGATTGGCAAAATAGTTTACTAGATTATTGTACTATACTTTGATAAGTGTATGACCCTGGTTTAAGCCGGATTCCCACCCCATTGAAATGTTTTGATATTATAGGCTTGCTCTTTCTCTCTCTCTCTCTCTCTCTCTCTCTCTCTCTGTCTGTCTCTCTTTCTCTGCCTTCCATGTCAAAAGAAAGGAAAGAAAGAGGAAGAGGGAAAGAACAGGAAGTACAAGAGGAAGGCAGGATATCAAGAAGGTGGGAAGGAAGTAAGGATAGGTAGGAGGAAGGATGGAAGGAAAGAAGACAGGAAGGAAGGATAAAAGACAGAAAGACAAAAAGGAAAGAATGAAGGAAGTCGTGGAAGGAAAATGAATAAAAGCGATGAAGTGGGTAGAGAACTGAATGGAGTGAACAACACTTTCTCCTAAGGCTTTGGATAAAGTCACTTTAAAAATTGCACTGAGTTTATTCACCTCCTTTATGAGATTTATTCCTAGATCCCTATATATTTTATGTCATTATAATGCAATTGACTTCTTGTTTTAGTACACTAGTTACTAGTTGCATAGTATTATGCCAGTGATATGTAAATATATTTTTTAATTGCCACTAGGACTACCATTGGGGCTCTGTGCATAGATGATGAAAACATTGCTCCAGGTGACCATTAATATGAGAGCTCCAACTGTGTCTTTGTGTATGATAAGATGTACTCTCAAACTGGGTTCACTACTATCCAACCCCTGAAAGTTTCTTAATTAGAAATTTTTTTAATTTATTTTTTAAATTTTTTTATTTAAGAAAGGATTAATTAACAAAACCATAGGGTAGGAGGGGTACAACTCCACGCAATTCCCACCACCCAATCTCCATATCCCACCCCCTCCCCTGATAGCTTTCCCATTCTCTATCCCTCTGGGAGGATGGACCCAGAGTCGTTGTGGGTTGCAGAAGGTGGAAGGTCTGGCTTCCATAATTACTTCCCCGCTGACATGGATGTTGACTGGTAGGTCCATATTCCCAGTCTGCTTCTCTCTTTCCCTAGTAGGGTGGGTGTCTGGGGAAGCGGAGCTCCAGGACACATTGGTGGGGTCTTCAGTCCAGGGAAGCCTGGCCGGCATCCTGATGGCATCTGGAACCTGGTGGCTGAAAAGAGAGTTAACATAAAAAGCCAAACAAATTGTTGAGCAATCATGGACCCAAAGGTTGAAATAGTGGAGAGGAAGTGTTGAGAGGGGGTACTCACTGCAAACTCTAGTGTACTTCTGCTTTCAGGTATATATTTTGCACATGTTTATGGATACCTGTGAACATATGTCTCTCTCACAGAACCTGGTCGGTATCTAGGTTTTTGGACTTTGTTAGAAAGTGAACCACCTGGGATGGAATTAGAGAATACTATGAAAGGAAAGGTCTCACCCAAGTAATGAAGCTGAAGGGTTGTCATTCCACACGTGAAGTCTCTGGATACAGTCTGAGCTGAAGCATGTTGAGGTGGCAATCATTGTGTTGATTAGGTTGTCATCCGCAGATGCAATATTATTTGATATGGATTGGGAGAGGCATGCGGGAAAGTGGGCCCTGTCCTAAGGTTCCAGGACTGGGAGAAATATAGGCTCTATTGTGGAGATATGAGGTTCCTGCTGTCTTAGAGTTCAAAAAGACAACGGAGAGTTAATGTTATCATCACATTATTTGGTAATTGGGTTAACTTTGAAAATTCCTTTTGTTAGGGTTTGCTGTATAGTACCCAGTATCTTATATATAGCTGTGGCATTGGTTGCTTCTGATCTAGTTAGTCTAAGCTTTTGAGAGAGTCCACTTATCAAATACACAGCCTATATATTAAAAAGACTCAGTCTGTGTTTTGAAAACTTCGAGACATACAATTAATTTTCCCCCTCTCATATTAATGAACTAGTGATTTATATGACTACACTCTAATAGGAGTGTACATAAACACCATTCCCACCACCAAAAGACGTGTCCCATTCCACCCACCCACCCCCAACCCCACCCCCAACTGGCCCAGGAAGCTGCATGTCTACCCCTCACCACAGGGTTTTTGCTTTGGTGCCCTACTTTCAGTTTAGTCAGATCCTGCTTTTAGTTTCCCTTTCAGATCTTCTTTCTCAACTTCTGTTGATGGGTGGGATCATCCCATACTCATCTTTATCTTTCTAACTTAGCTCACATAACATAATTCCTTCTAGCTCAGACCAAGATGGGTCAGAGAAGGTGGGATCATTGTTCTTGATAACTGTATAGTATTCCATTGTGTATATATACCACAGCTTTCTCAGTCACTCATCTGTTGTTGGGTACCTGGGTTTCTTCCAGGTTTTAGCTATTATGAATTATGCTGCTATGAACATAGGAGTACACACCTCTCTTTGATTGGGTGTTATGGAGTCCTTGGGGTATAACCCCAGGAGTTGAATTACTGGGTCATATGGAATGTCTATATCTAGCCTTGTGAGAGTTTTCCAGACTGCTCTCCACAGAGGATGGACCAATTTACATTCCCACCAGCAAAGAAAAAGGGTTCCTCTGACCCTACAGCCTCTCCAGCATTTGCTGCTGCTGTCTTTTTTGATGTATGCCATTCTTACAGGACTGAGGTAGTATCTCAATGTTGTCTTAATTTGCATTTCTCTGACAATCGGTGACCTAGAGCAGTTTTCATATGTTTGTTAGCCTTTTGGATCTCCTCTGAGGTGAATGTTCTGTTCATATCCTCTGCCCATTTTTGGATGGGGTCATTTGCTTTTTTGGTGGAAGTTTGCTGAGCTCTTTATATATTTTGGTGATTAGTTTTTTGTCTGATGTATGGCATGTGAAGATCTTCTCCCATTCTGTGAGGGGTCTCTTCATTTGTTTAATACTTTATTTGGATGTGCAGAAGCTTTTCAATTTGATGTATTCCCATTGTTTTGTTTCTGCTTTAGTCTTTCTTGCAATTGGGTTCATGTCATTAAAGATGTCCTTATGGTGTAGGTGGGAAAGTGTTTTCCTCTAAGTATTTGATTGTTTCTGGTCTAACATCCAGGTCTTTGATCCATTTGGAGTTGATTTTTGTTTCTGGTGAGATAAAGTGGTTCAATTTCATTCTTCTGCATGTTACAACCCAGTTTTCCAGCACCATTTATTGAAGAGAGGCTCCTTCATCCATTTAATGCTTTGGGCCCCCTTATCAAAGATTAGATGTCCATAGGTGTGGGGATTTATTTTTGTGCTTTCAATTCTGTTCCACTGGTCTGTGTGCCTATTTTTGTTCCAATACCATGCTGTTTTGATGATGATGGCTTTATAATATAGTTTAAGGTCTGGGAGTGTGATGCCTCTATTTCTGTTTCTTTTCCTCAAGATGGTTTTGGAAATTCTAGGTGTTTTCAGGTTCCAGATAAATAATTGTAGTGTTTGTTCTATTCTCTTAAAGAAGCTTGGTGGAACTTTGATGGATATCACATTAAAATTGTATATTGCTCTGGGGAGAATACTTATTTTGATCATATTCATTTTTCCAATACATGAGCATGGTATATCTTTCCATTTCTTGGTATCAGTTTCTATTTCCTTGAGTAGCGATGCATAGTTTTCAGTATACAAGTCTTTCACTTCTTTGGTCAGCTTTATTCCTAGGTATTTTATTGATTTTGCTGAAACAGTGAATGGAGTGATATCTGGATGTCTTCTTCTTCAGATTTAGTGTTTGCATAGAGAAATTCCACTGATTTTTGTACATTGATTTTTATAGCCTGACACCTAGCTATATTGCCTAAGAACTTCCAGTAGTTTTCTGCTGAATTCTTTAGGTATTTTTAATGTATACTATCATATCATCTGCAAATAGTGAGAGCTTAACTTCTTCCTTTCCAATCTGTATTCCTTTGATTTCTTTCTCTTGCCTTATTGCTATGGCAAAAACTTCCAATACTATTTTGAAGAGTAATGGTGACAGTAGACAGCCCTGTATAGTCCCTGATCTGAGGGCGAATGCTTCCAACTTCTGTCCATTGAGTATGATGTTGGCTGTAGTTTTTTTATATATAGATTCCACTATCTTGAGGAATTTCCCATCTATTCCCATTTTTTGTAGAGTTTTGAGCATGAATGGGTGTTGGATTTTGTCAAAGGCTTTCTCTGTATCTATTGAGATAATCATGTGGTTTTTGGCTTTGCTTTTATTGGTGTGGTGAATGACTTTGATTGACTTACGGATGTTGAACAATCCTTGCATTCCTGGGGTGAATTCCTCTTGGTCGTGATGAAAAATCTTTTTAATATGTTGCTGTATCCGGTTGGCCAAGATCTTGTTTAATATTTTGGCATCTATGTTCATCAGAGATATTGGTCTGTAGTTTTCCTTTTTTTCTCTGTCCCTATCAGCTATTGGTATCAGAGTGATGTTGGCTTCATAGAAGGTGGAAGGGAGTATTCCTGTTTCTTCAATATTATGGAAAAGCTTAAGAAGTATGGGTATTAACTGTTTCCTGAAAGTTTTGTAGAATTCGTTTGTGAAGCCATCTGGTTCAGGACTTTTTTTGTTGGGGAGATTCTTAATAATGGTTTCAATTTCTTTGTCTGTGATTGATGCATTTAGCTTTTATAGTTCTTCTTGGTTAATTTTGGAAGGACATATTTTCTAAGAATTGTTCCATTTCTTCCAGATTCTCTAGCTTGCTGGCATATAGTTCTTCATAGAAGTTTCGCAGGATTCTCTGGATTTCTGTGGTGTCAGTTGTGATATCTCCTCCATCTTTTACAATTCTATTAATTTGAGTCTCCTCTATTTTTTGTTTGGTGAGTCTGGCTTGTGGTTTGTCAATTTTGTTTAATCTTTGAAAGAACCAACATTTGGCTTCATTGATCTTTTGTATGGTTCTCTTATTTTCGATGTTTATTTCTGCTCTAATTTTAGTGATTTCAGTCCTTCTGATGGCTTTAGGGTTCCTTTATTCCTTTTCCTCTAAGTCTTTGAGGTGTGCAGTAAGGTTGTTCATTTGAGCTTTTTCTTGTTGTTTAATATGTGATTGTATGGCTATAATTTTCCCTCTCAGTACTGATTTAGCTGTGTCCCAAATATTTGATAGGTTGTGTCTTCATTTTCATTTGTTTCCAGGAACATTTGAATTTCTTGCTTGAGTGACTCTCTGACAAAGTGGTTCTTAAGGAGTATTTTGTTTAGTTTCCAAATTCTGTGACTTTTAATAATTTTCTGTTTGTTGTTAAATGTTAGTTTTGATCAACTGTGGTCTGAGAAGATACTTGGGATGACTTCAATGCTCTTGAATTTATTGATGCTGTCTTTGTGACCTAACAAGTGGTCTATCCTTGAGTATGTGTTCTGTGGACTTGAAAAGAAGGTGTATTCCAGTTTTTTGGGGTGAAGAACTCTGAAAATGAAATGTCAAAGAGGTCTAATCTGTCAATCTCTTCATTTAATTCTCTTGTATCTTTGTTGATTCTCTGATTTGTTGATCTATCTATGTGTGAGAGTGGGTATTAAAGTCTCCCACTATTATTGTAATACTATTGATGTATTTTTGAAATTCTTTCAGTAGGTGCTTGATATATTTAGATGGTCCTTCATGGGGTGCATAGGTGTTAATGATTGTTAAGTCTTCTTAGCTGATTGATCCTTTAATAATTATGTAATGTCCTTGCCTAACTTTTATTACTTTGTTTAATTTAAAATCTATCGTGTCTTAGATGAGAATGGCTGTTCCTGCCTTTTTTGTGGTCCGTTAGCCTGTATGATAGTTTCTACCCTTTCACTTTAAGTCTGTGTTTATCTTGTTGTGACAGATGGGATTCTTGCAAGCAGCATATTGTTGTGGTATGTTTTCTGATCTATTGTTGTGGTGGTCTGGTGTCGGGCTGCATCGCGGAGAAGAGAGTGGAAGTCCAGAGCAAAGGGGTACACAAATCTTTATTATAGGATGGTGGGGGCTGGTTCAGACCACGTGGGGCCAGCCGGCAATGGCCGTCCCCACTACCTGACCATAGGGGGATAGCAGGGGGCGAGATCTCAGAGAGGGAGAGCTGAGATCCCAGGGGGGGGTGAGGGCGGTTTTATTAGGCGACAACCAGGGGTGACGTGTGGGGCCAGGATTGGTTGAAGGGGGCACTGCTAGGATTTTGCGGGGTGTAGTAAAACCTGGGGGTGGAGACTGCGTCAGAATAACTCGTCAGCAACACTGATCCATCCCCCCCACTCTGTACCTTTTGATGGGTGAGTTTAAGCCATTGACATTTATTGATATTATGGATTTAATGTATTGTAGTGCCATTGTTCAGCAAATTTTTATTTTCTGATATATTGCCAGTATTATAGTGATGTTCTTGTTTATAAGAGGTCTTTTAGAACCTCTTTCAAGGCCAGCTTGGTGATGGTTGCCTCCTTTAACTGTTGGTTGTCTAAGAAGATTTTGATCCCTCCATCTAGTTTGAATGAAAGTCTAGCAGGATATATCATCCTTGGTTGAAACCATTTGTCATTCAGGGATCGATAGATATCTTGCCATTCTCTTCTGGCTTTTAGATTTTGAGTGGAGAAGTCTACTGATAGTCTTATTGGTTTTCCCTGTATGTGACTTTTTGTTTCTCTCTTGCAGCCTTTAGGACCCTTTCTTTATCCTTACTTCTTCTCGTTGTTACTATGATTGTCTTGGTGTCTTCAGGTCTGGGTTGATTCTGTTTGGAACTCTCTGGGTCTCTTTAGTCTTCATGTCCTTTCTGTTATTCAGGTCTGGGAAGTTTTCTTCTATTATTTCCTCCAGAATGTTTCCTTCCCCTTCCTCTCTATCTTCCTCTGGCACACCAATTATACCAATGTTACTTCTTTAAAGATCATCCCATATGTCTCTGTTGTTGTTTTCAGTGTCTCTCAATTTCTTTTTGAGCTCTTTCACCTCTTTCTTAGTTTTCTCTAATTCATCCTCTGTCTGACTAATTCTGTTTTCTGCTTCTGTTAGTCTGCTTTCCCTTCCCTCAGCTTCTTTCCTCAGTTCAGCTATTTCAGCTTTCAATTCTCTAATTGCCTCAACATAATCAGTAGTTTCCTTGGGGTTCTCAACTGTTGTTTCCCTAATACTGCCATTCCTTTCCTCCAATGTTGTTTTCATTTCTGTGATTTATAAGTTTATTATTGCTTGTGTACTTTTCTTATCTATGGTTACTTATGGCTGATTTGTAGTTTCTTCTGGATTCTTGTCTTCATTCCTTGGAGTAGCAGTTTTATTTGTTTTTGATCTACCCATTTTTTGATTTATGTGTTTCTTATTTATATGTTCTGTTTTTCCTCAGTTGTTGTGTTTTGAGTAACAGCAACACTGTACTACATACCTTTATGAAAAATGCAATCACCAACCTCAGGAATTACAATAGTAACTGAAGCAACGATTGAAGCATTTTAATCACTACCAGTTAGCCAAACAGTGTCTCCAGTGCATGAAAACATAGCAATCAAGTCCAAGTGAAGAAGAAAGAGAAAGGAAATATGGGATAGCAAGAATAGACAATTATGAAAATCTACTATCCACTGTATATTCTAGGGGTAGCAATAGGCGAAAGGGAAGTAGAGCAGAGATACACATATAGAGTCCACTCTGAGTCAGATTTCTTTCCCAAAATAATTCACAAATGAATATTAGTGAATTCAGAAAGACAGAGAAGAAGGAAGAAATGGAAGACAAGATAAAAAAGAGAAACAAGAGAGAGAAAAGAAAAAAGATAAGAAAAAGAGATGTAATAAAAGAGCAGTGAAAGGAAAGTATTTTAATTGATTAATTCATTTTTTATTTTATTTTATTTTTTTAATTAGCTAAGAGGAGGGAGAAGGGGAGAGTCTGTAGAGGAGGTAGGAGTAGTGAGACAAGTTCCTTTCATTATGGATAAGATGCCCATTCCCCTAGCAAGGAAAGATACCCTAAGAGTTAATTCTGGTCAACCTAAAGGAGGGGGGAAAAGACATACACCTTTATATAATATTAATCATAAAATAGAGCAGGGAAAAAAGCCTGTCCCAGTTTACCTCAAGCCGCCTGAGCAGAGGCAGCTGATTGTTAAGAAAAAAAAAAAAAAGAAAAATAAAAACCTCAGGACTAGACAAGAGTAGCGGGAATAGACAGTTATGCAAATCTACTATCCACTGTATATTCTAGGGGTAGCTAAAGGAGAAAGGGAAGTAGAGCAGAGATACATGCTGAGAGAGTCCACTCTGAGTCAGATTTCTTCCCCAAAATAATTCCCAAACATGTATCAGTGAATTTAGAAAGCTGAAGAAGGAAGAAAGGATGACAAGAATGAGAAAAAGAAGAAAAAAAGAAAGAGAGAGAGAGAAAAAAAGATAAGAAAAAGAACAGTAATAAAAGAGCAGTGAAAGGAAAGAGTTATTTATTTATTTATTTATTATTATTTAATTAGCTATGCGGGGGGAGAGAGAATTGGTAGGAGTGGTAGGAAAAGTGAAACAAGTTATTTTAGCAGTGAATAAGACACCTAGTCCCCTAGCAATAGAAAATACACTAAGAGTTAATACTGGTCAACCTGAAGGAGAGAGGGAAAGGGGTATGTGTTTATCTTGTATTGATAATAAAATAGAACAGAGAAAAAAACCTGTCCTGTCTTCAGCTTGGATGGCTGCAGATTGCCTCAGGCCCCCTGAGCAGAGGCAGCTGGTTGGCTACTTAGAAAGAAAGGTTTCAGAAGGGAATAAAATTGGAATGAATGGCACCCCCTGGTGGGACAGGAATCTTGGTAAAGAAAGAAGCTCAGCAGAGGAGCCTGCTAGAAGCAGGTCTTTGGCCCACAGGGACTGGTTATGGGGGGGAGGGAGGAGGGGGTGTGCCTCAGGAATAATAATTTAAAAGAAAAATATTTTTTTCCCTTCCTTTTATTTTCTAACCCAAATTGAGTTATAGTCACCTCCTTGGTGTTTCCACTAGGACCACTTATTTACTGGCCTACTAAAGGCAAAAAAATCTTACCGTTTCCAGTAGATGTGGTTGGAGCTCAAGCCACTAGCAGTTTCTCATTCTGCCATCTTCTGGAATCCCCTTAATTAGAAATTTATAGTGTTTTGTATGTGTACTACCATGTCACCTACAAATAGTGATAGTTTTGTTCTTTTTCAGTTAAAATCACTTTAGTATTTTTTTTGCCTACTTGTAAGGGTAGAATTCCCAGAATTATGTTAAATATATCATAAAAGTGAACACCCTTGTCTCATTCTTAACCTTCTTAAGAAAACACAGTTTCTCAAATTTGATTATGATATTGACTGCAGCTTGTTACATATGGCCTTTACAAAATTGAGGAATGTCCTTTTTATCTCTGCCTTAAGAACTTTTACCATGAATCAAAGTTAAACTTTGCCAATTTTTTTTCTTCATCTATAGAAACCACTTCATCTTATTTTACAAAAGAGTATAAAGTACACACTTTAAAAGGAAATATACTCTTTTAATGCCACAAAGCAATTTCTTTGTTCTGTTTCTCCATAGTATCCCTAAACCATCCACCATGTTTTCTTTCATACTCTGTATTCTCCTTTCTTCTAGTTTTTCATTGTCACAAAAAACTCTACAAAAGGGGAGGCAGAACACATAGCAGCCTGATTCTGACTTTTTCTTCATACTGGTTGTTGAAAAGGATTGATTCTAAGTGAGAATCCAGTGGCCTTAGGTATAATTAAACAGTTTATATACTGTATTTACCCTTGTTCTTCAGCAGTTTTTGTAAATTTTGTTTATATTAATCTAAGTCTCTGTAAAATAAGTCTATATTTTCTCTCAGAACTTAAGCCTAACAACTTCAGGTAACTTTTCCACATTGATCACTTGAATAGTGCCTCCTGACACATTGTGTTTCCTCCTGCCAGATGTCCTTTCCTTAAAATTGAGAACTGATCATAGGAACCTTCTATACTGATAGTATATATCTGCATATTTTGTTAATATATTCAATTCTCTAACTGGTTAATTTTTTTTTAGAATGTGTGGGAAATTATTCATTTTTCCATTAAAATAATTTTCCACTTTCTCCCACTTTATCTCCCCCCCCTCAATTTCTTTCTGTTCTATGAAAAAACAAACAAAACAAACAAAACCACTGGTTTGCATTAATCTGTATTTCTGTATTACACATTGACTATTTTGACATTTGCCTGTGCAGAGTAATTTTCTAATTTTTTTATTGTAACTAAGGTTATTGTTTGGGCTCAATAATAACTCCATAAATGCACTGCTCTGGGCAGTAATTTTTTTCCTTTATATTTTATTTGATAGCACAGAGAGAAATTGAGAGAGGGGTGGAAGACAAAAAAAAAAAAAATAGAAAGATAGACAGGGAAGCCAGGCAGCGGCACACCCGGTTAAGTGCACATAGTACTATGCATAAAGACTGGCACAAGAACCAAGTCTGAGCCTCTGTTCCCTACCTGCAGCGGGGACGCTTCACAAGCAGTGAAGCAGGTTTGCAGGTGTCTGTTTCTCTCTCCCTCTCTATCCCCAACCCCTTCTCAATTTCTCTTTGTCCTATTGAATAAAGTAGAAAAAACAGGAGAACAAGAAGAAGAAGAAGAAGAAGAAGAAGAAGAAGAAGAAGAAGAAGAAGAAGAAGAAGAAGAAGAAAAATGGCTGCCAAGAGCAGTGGATTGGTATAACAGGCACAGAGCCCCAGGAATAACGAGACAGAGAGGCGGGAGGGATATTATCAGTAAGTTATAAAACATGTTAAATTACATAAGACACGGAAGTTGGGCTGTAGCTCAGTAGGTTAAGCGCAGGTGGCACAAAGCACAAGGACGGGCGTAAGGATCTTGGTTCGAGTCCACGGCTCCACACCTGCAGGGGAGTCACTTCACAGGCAGTGAAGCAGGTCTGCAGGTGTCTTTCTCTCTCTCTCTCTGTCTTCCCCTTATCTCTCCATTCCTCTTTGTCCTATCCAACAACAAAGGCGTCAATAACAATAACAATAAAAAACAACAAGGGCAACAAAAGGGAATAAATACTTAATTCTAAAAAAATAAATAATTCAAAAAATTCTAAAAAATACATAAGACACATTATAGTTTATATTTCTAGATATATCCAATTTTTATTTAAAGATAGCAATATTAAACTATATTTTTTTCTGTTCTTCCTCATTTCAATTTTCTAAACTAATCATAACATAGGGTGGGAGATAGAGCATAATGGTTATGTAGAGATTCTCATACCTGAGGCTCAAAGTTCTAGGTTCAATTCCCTGCATCCCAGTAAACCAGAACTGAACAATGTTCTGGTTAACAAACAAGCAAACAAAACAATTATAACAGATAAATGAGGCACAAAGATAAGTACCTGATTAGGATGATTGGTAGAAAAGCTAAAACATATTTTTTCTCAGCATGTTTCAAAAGTTTCATAATTACAAAAAAAGAGGAAATTGCTAATCAGCTAACTATATTGTTTATAATTGTATTAAAGATAATGAAAGTGACAGAAAATTTTAATTCAATGGAATGTTGAAATTAATATTTAAATAGTGAGATTAACAGAAATATGTGTAAAGTAAAGATTTAATGAAATTATTCAGTGAGCAACATAAAAAAAAGTAGAACACTTCCTCTGTTAAGAAACTGATTTAGAAGAGTAAGCAAACGCAAGTGAAGAGAGAAAACAATAGAGCAAATTCAGTGTTAAACTGAATAGAATATTTCAGCTAACAACATTGTATTCCACAAATCTATTCATAGCAGACAGAAGACAAGAGAAAATTGGCTCTCTAAAGTGACAAGGGGGAATTGGATCTTAAGGATAAGGGAAAGGAAATTTGCTAAGCAGTTTATTTTTTGCTATTGTAAGAACAGAGAAAGGCTTATATTCCTAAAACCTATTTTTTTACATGTCCCTTCCCAGAATCACTAGCACTAGATCCAACCAGAGCTAGCTACTCATCATGATCCTTAACTGCCTTATCAGAAAATATAAATAATCCACTTAAATATAAATAAACCACTTAAATTAAGTGGTTAACACTTAATTTAATAGGTGTTTATACTATGTTGTAATTATATTTTATTTTCATTCATAGGTTTTCTAAAATTGAATAATCTCAAAATTCCTAATCCAGCTGAGAATTAATTATTATTCCAGAACATTGCACTATCAGGTGAAGCATATATAAGGAAGATGAAATTTAATTGTCTGTTAACTTATTGGTGTGGATAGATGTTAAATCACTAATACTTGTGACCATCCTTAAATACTCACAGTTTCCATTTTTGGATGGTGCACTGGAATTTATTTGTCTAAAAAAAATTCTGGAATTATGTTGACTCTACCATGATAAGAATTACACAAAGTAGGAGACTTCCAGAGGTGGGGCTACAGAGCAGCAGCAGCTATTTTTCTCTCCTCTCCTCTCCTGGGTCAATTAGGAATACCAAAGGAGACCACCTAGGACCTCAAAAAGACAGGACTAGAACGACTTCAGGAACCCCACAAATCACTAGTGAGTGTAAATACATGTGGATCATGGAAAGAGAGGAGCCTAGGGAGAGATTAAATGGCTAGTAATAGTCTAACAGTTTACAGGTTGAGAAACCACCTCTAGTCTGTTTGACCAATAAAAAGATGACTGAAGGGAGGAGAGGACTCCTCTAAGATGCACCAATGCAATTGTGAGTCTCCATTGCTACTGACTTCAGAATCTGGAGCAGTAAGGGGGAGGCCATGTGCTGATACCAGGAGACAGAGAACTAACCAGGAAATTCAGGAGAAGATCTATACCTCAGTGGCCTAGCGCTGGGGTGAGAGTCTCTTTGTATAACCACTAGATTATCTCTGCTCTACCCTGCTTTATGTCTTGGTCAAGAGTCAGTGATTAAGGTAAGAAGCCTATTTATAGTTTAAAAGCCCTCAGGCTACTATAGCCTACAGGGAAGAAAAAGAGGCACTTAAGCCACTGAGCTCCAACTCAGAATTAAAATAATTTTGAAACAACTGTCAATTTCCCAAATGGTAAACCCTTTAGTTACCTTACTTAGACACAAGTCAATCCAGGCAAGAGTGATCAGTAATTTGAAAAGTACTGAGAGAGGGGCCTCATAACATACTATGTAAAATGGGTAAACCAACAAGAAGAAATATTGGAGAAATGAACCAGGACAAGAGTCCAGCTAAAAGCCCCCAAAAGGGTGAAGCACAAAATAATGAGGTCAACATCCAAATACTAGTTAAGGAAATAATCACAGGAGTGAGTAAAGTGTTTGAAAGAATTGTCATCAGAAATGCAGAAACAACATGTGAGACTCTGGAAGAAAACATTATCTCCAGGTTATTAGAGAGCTGAAAGGTGAAATAGCTGAGTTAAGAACACAGCTAGCTGAACAAGCTAAAACAGTATCAGAACAGGGTACCAAAACAGGTGAACTCCAGAAAACAGTAGAGGGGAGAAAGAATAGAATCAATGAGGCTGGAGACAGACTTAGCAAGATCAGGGATGAAATAGAGACAACTAAGAAACATGTAAGAGATCTCAAAAAGAGATTAAGAGATGCTGAAAACAACAACAGAGACCTATTGGATGACTTCCAAAGAAATAATATATGCATTATTGGCTTACCAGAGGAAGAAATAGGTGGAGGGAAGCATTCTTCAGGACATAATAGCTGAGAACTTCCCTAGTTTAGACAACATCAAAGACATAAAGGTTAAGAAGCCCAGAGGGTCCCAAACAGAATTAACCCAGACTTAAAGACACCAAGACATATCATACTTAGAATGGAAAGGAATAAGGATAAAGAAAGGATCTTGAAATTTGTAAGATAAAAACAAAGAGTCACCTACAGAGGAAAACCCATAAGATTAGCAGCAGACTTCTCCACACAAACACTACAGGCCAGAAGAGAATGGCAAGATATCTGTTCGGTGCTCAATGACAAAGAGTTTCATCCTGATAGACTATCATTCAGACTAGATGGAGGCATAAAAACCTTCTCAGATAAGCAATACTTGGAAGACTCAACATCACCAAGCCTGCCCTTAAAGAAGTTATGAAAGGTCTCTTATAAACAGTGAGACTACCATAAGTAAGCCATATATCAGAACACTCTAAAAATCTACAAGAAGGCTTTAAAATATCTTCAGTCTTTGATATCAATAAACTCCAATGGCCTGAATTCACCTATTAAAAGTCATTGGATAGGAAGATGGATCAGAAAACACAACCCAACAATATACTGTCTACGGGAAACCCACCTAGCTCAACAAGACAAACAGAGACTCAAAGTGAAAGAACTGAAAACTATCATAGAAGCCAATGGCCCAGGAACCGTTATTCTCATGTCTGACATGATAGACGTTAAAATAAAATTAAAAAAGAAGAGATGAACACTACTTAAAACTCAGAGGGTCAGTCAATCAAGAGGACTTAACAATTATTAACATCTATGCACCCAGTGAGAAGCCATCTAACTACATCAAACCTCTACTGAAAGAGTTACAGCAATATATTAACAGCAACACAGTCATATTAGGGGAATTCAATAGCCCACCCTCTCAACTTGACAGATAATTCAGGCAGAAAATCAATAAAGAAATGAGAGAGCTAAATGAGGAGATAGATAAACTAGAACTATTGGACATTTTCAGAATCATTCATCCCAAGAAACTGGAATACACATTCTACTCAAGTCCACATGGGTCATTATCAAGGATAGACCACATGTTAGGCCACAAACACAGCATTAGCAAAGTCAAGAGCATTGAATCATCCCAAGCATCTTCTCAGACCACAATGCAATTAAAATAACACTAACAATCAACAAAAGATTTGCAATAGTCCCAAAATGTGGACACTGAACAGTATACTCCTTAACAACTACTGGGTTAAAGAGGAAATTGAGGAAGAAATCAAAATGTTTCAAGGGTTCAATGAAAATGAAGACACAAGCTATCAAAATATTTGTGATATAGCTAAGGCAGTATTGAGAGGGAACTTCATAGCCATACAAGCACACATGAGGAAACAAACAAACAAAAAAAAACACAAATAAACAGCCTGATTGCACATCTTAATGACCTCAAAGAACAAAGCAAACCTATAGCAATCAGAAGGACAGAAATCAATAAAGTGAAGGCAGAAATCAATAACACTGAAAATAAGAAAACCATACAAAAGATCAATGAAAGTAAATGCTGGTTCTTTGAAAGAGTGAACAAAATCGACAAACCTTTAGCCAGATGCACAAAACAAAAAAGGGAGAAGACCCAAATAAATTGGATCATAAATGAAAGAGAAGATATCACAACAGACACCGCAGAAATTCAACATATCATGCCAGACTTCTATGAACAATTATAGGCCAGCAATCTAGCAAACCTGGAAGAAATGGACAATTTCCTAGATGTCTACATACTTTCAAAATTATATAAAGAGGAACTAGATAATATGAAGAGGTCCATCACAGCTAATGAAATGAAATAGTTATCAAAAAACTTCCCAGAAATAAAAGTCCTGGATCATATGGTTTTACAAATAAATTCTAAAAAACTTTCACAAAAGAACTAATACCTCTACTTTTAAAAGTCTTCCAAAATATTGAATACAATGGAATAATGCCTTACAGATTGTATGAAGTCAACATCACCTTGATACCAAAAGCAGAGAGGGACACAACCAAAAAAGAAAACTATTGACCAGTATCTCTGATGAACATAGATGCTAAAAGACTGAAAAAATTCTAGCCAACTAGATACAATAGTGTAGTAAAAAGATTGTTCATGGGAGTCGGACTGTAGCGCAGTGGGTTAAGCGCAGGTGGCGCAAAGCACAAGGACCGGCATAAGGATCCCGGTTCGAACCCTGGCTCCCCACCTGCAGGGGAGTCGCTTCACAGGCAGTGAAGCAGGTCTGCAGGTGTCTATCTTTCTCTCCCCCTCTCTGTCTTCCCCTCCTCTCTCCGTTTCTCTCTGTCCTATCCAACAATGACGACAACAACAATAATAACTACAACAATAAAACAACAAGGGCAACAAAAGGGAATAAATAAATAAAATTAAAAATATATATATATATAAAAGAAGTAGACTTATAAAAAAAAAAGATTGTTCATGATGACCAAGTGGGGTTTATCCTAGGCATTCAAAGTTGGTTTAATATAGGTCAATGAATCAAAGTGATCAACCACATCAATCAAAGCAAGAGCTAAAACCACACGTTCATCTCAGTAGATGCAGAGAAAGTGTTTGACAAAGCACAACATCCCTTTATGATCAAAACACTACAAAAAGTGGGAATAGATGGAAATTCCTGAAGATAGTGGAGTCTATCTATAGCAAACCTACAGCTAACATCAACTCAATGATGAAAAACTGAAAGCATTTCCCCTCAGTTCAGGTCCTAGACAGGGATGTCCACTATTACCATTACTATTTGACATAGTTTTGGAAGTTCTTGTCATAGCTATCAGGCAGGAGCAAGGAATTAAAGGAATACAGATTGGAAGAGAAGAAGTCAAACTCTCCCTATTTGTAGATGACATGATAGTATACATAGAAAAACCTAAAGAATCCAGCAAGAAACTTTTGGAAATCATCAGGCAATACAGTAAGGTATCAGGCATTCAGAAGTCAGAGTAATTCCTCTATGCAAACACTAATAAGAAGTTGAAATCCAGAAATCAATTACTTTTACTATAGCAACAAAATGAAACAAACAAAATAAATACCTAGGAATAAACTTACCAAAGAAGTGAAAGACATATATACTGAAAATTATGAGTCACTACTCAAGGAAATTGAAAAAGACACAAAGTGGAAAGGGTCTTATCTTTGATAAGGGGGCCCAAAGTATTAAATGGAATAAGGAGGCTCTCTTCAATAAATGGTGCTGGGGAAACTGGGTTATAACAGGCAGAAGAATGAAATTGAACCACCTTATCTCAACAGAAACTAAAATCAACTCCAAATGGATTAAAGACCTGGATGTCAGACCGGAAACTATCAAATACTTAGAGGGAAACATTGATGAAACACTTTCCCACCTAAACCTCAAGGACATCTTTGATGAAACAAACCCAATTGCAAGGAAGACTAAAGCAGAAACAAAACAATGGGAATACATCAAATTGAAAAGCTTCTGCACAGCCAAAGAAACTATCACACAAACAAAGAGACCCCTCACAGAATGGGAGAAGATCTTCACATGACAAACATCAGACAAGAGACTAATCACCAAAATATACAGAGAACTCAGCAAACTTAGCACCAAAAAAGCAAATGACCCCATCCAAAAATTGTCAGAGGATATCACTTCAGAGGAGATCCAAAAGGCTAACAAACATATGAAAAACTGCTCCAGGTCTCTGATTGTCAGAGAGATGCAAATAAAGACAACACTGCGATACCACCTCACTCCTCTGAGAATGGCATACATCAAAAAGGACAGCAGCAACAAATGCTGGAGAGGCTGTTGGGACAGAGGAACGCTTCTACACTGCTGGTGGGAATGTAAATTGGTCCAGCCTCTCTGGAGAGCAGTCTGGAGAACTCTTACAAGGCTAGACATGGACATTCCATATGACCCAGTAATTCCTCTCCTGGGGATATACCCCAAGGATTCCATAATGCCCAACCAAAAAGATGTGTGTGCATCTATGTTCATAGCAGCACAATTCATAATAGCTAAAACCTGGAAGGAACCCAGGTGCCCAACATCAGATGAGTGGCTGAGAAAGCTGTGGGACATATACACAATGGAATACTATGCAGCTATTAAGAACAATGAGCCCACCTTATCTGACCCATCTTGGACAGATCTAAAAGGAATTATGTTAAGT
The DNA here is from genome assembly GCF_950295315.1 of Erinaceus europaeus. Classification (NCBI taxonomy): domain Eukaryota; kingdom Metazoa; phylum Chordata; class Mammalia; order Eulipotyphla; family Erinaceidae; genus Erinaceus; species Erinaceus europaeus. Next base: position 22,917 of record NW_026648118.1, on the reverse strand, counting down.
CAGCTAAATCAGAAAGATAAAGATGGTATGGGATGTCCCCACTCATCAACAGAAGTTGAGAAAGAAGAACAAAAAAGGTAAACTAAAAGCAGGATCTGATTAAATCGAGAGCAGGGCACCAATGTCAAAACACTGTGGTGAAGGGGAGGGTGGCCATTGGGCTTCCCGGCATGGCCAAGGGTAGGGGTGCAGGGGTGGGTGGTGGGGATGGGACACAGTCTCTTGGTGGTGGGAGTGGTGTTTATGTACAATCCTATTAAAGTGTAAAAGTTATATAAACCACTATTTAATTAATATGAGAGGCGAAAAACTGATGATATGTCTAGAACTTCTTAAAACACAGACTGAGTCTTTTAAATAAATAGGCTGTCTTTGATATGTTATCTCCCAGAAGCCTAGACCAAGGAGAACAGAAGCAACCGACAGCCAGCTATGTACAAGATGCTGGGTACTATACCCCCAAAGTGTTTTTTTCTATCCATTCACTTTATACCATTATATCAGCATGTGTCAGAAGTCAGTCATGGCTATGTCAAGGCACATCTATGGTACATTTAAGTCACTTTTTTTTTTTACTCTCATTAAAGTTTCTTTCTTTTTTTTTATGTAAGAAAGGAGACATTAACAAAAATGGAGGATAGGATGGGTACAACTCCACACAGTTCCCACCCCCTGATCTCCATATGCCATCCCCTCCCCTGATAGCTTTCCCATTCTCTATCACTCTGAGAGTATGGAACCAGGGTAGTTGTGGGTTGCAGAAGGTGGAATGTCTGGCTTCTGTAATTGTTTCCCCACTGAACATGGGCATTGACTGGTTGATCCATACTCCCAGCCTGTCTCTCTCTTTAGCTAGTAGGGTGGGTCTCTGGGCAGGGCTCCAGGACACATTGGTGGGGTCATCAGTCCAGGGATGTCTGGTTGGCATCATGCTGGCATCTGGAACCTGTTGGTAGAAAAGAGAGTTAACATACAAAGCCAAACAAATTGTTGAACAATCATAGACCTAAAGGATGGAGTAGTGTAGATGAAGTGTTGGGGGGTCCTCACTGCAGACTCTTGTGTACTTCTGCTTTCAGGTGTATATTTTTCCCTGGTTTATGGACATGTGTGAACATATGCTCTATCTCAGGGGACCTGGTCTATATTTAAGTTTGGGGACTTTATTGGGGAGTGGACCACCTGGAATGGAATTAGGGAATACTATGAAAAAAAGGTCTCACCCAAGTGAAGAAGCTGGAGTCTCTGGACACAGTATGAAGTGAAGCATGCAGGGGTGGCACTCTTTGCATTGATTAGGTTGTGATTGGTGGATGCAATATTTGATATGAGTTGAGAGAAGCATGCAGGAAAGTGGGCCCCAACCTAAGGTTCCAGGACTAGGGGAATTACAGGCTCTACAGTGGAAATGTGAGGTTCCTGCTGTCTTAGGGTTCAAGAAGACAATGGATGATTATTGTTATTATCACATTATTTGGTAATTGGGTTATCTTTGAAAAGTCTCCTTGTTAGGATTTGCTGTACAATACCCAACATCTTGTATATAGCTGTGCCACTGGTTGCTTCAGTCTACCTGGTCAAGACTTTTGAGAGAGTCTACATATCAAGGACTCAGCCTATGTATTAAAAAGACTCAGTCCGTGTTTTAAAAAGTTCGAGACATACAATCAATTTTTTCCTCTCATATTAATTAAATAATGATTTATATGACTACAGTTTAATAGGAGTGTACATAAACACCATACCCACCACCAAAAGACTGTGTCCCATCCCACCCACCTCTGCTACCCGGGGAAGCCAAATGTCCACCCTCCTCCTCACCACAGGGTTTTTACTTTGGTGCCCTACTCTTGATTTAGTCAGATCCTGCTTTTGGTTTGCCTTTCTGTTCTTCTTTCTCAACTTCTGTTGATGTGTGGGATCATCCCATACTCATTTTTATCTTTCTGACTTAGCTCACTTAACACAATTCCTTGTAGCTCTGTCCAAGATGGGTCAGAGAAGGTGGGGTCATTGTTATTCATAGCTGCATAGTATTCCATTGTGTATATGTACCACAGCTTTCTCAGCCACTCATCTGTTGTTGGGCACCTGGGTTGCTTCCAGGTTTTAGATATTATGAATTGTGCTGCTATGAACATAGGAGTACACACCTCTTTTTGGTTGGGTGTTATGGAGTCCTTAGGGTATAACCCCAGGAGTTGAATTACTGGGTCATATGGAATGTCAATGTCTAGCCTTGTGAGAATTCTCCAGACTGCTCTTATAGAGGCTGGACCAATTTACATTCCCACCAGCAGTGCAGAAGGGTTCCTCTGTCCCCACATCCTCTCCAGCATTTGTTGCTGCTGTCATTTTTGATGTATGCCATTCTCACAGGAGTGAGGCAATATCTCAATGTTGTCTTTATTTGCATTTCTCTGACAATCAGTGACCTGGAGAAGTTTTTCATGTTTGTTAGCCTTTTGTATCTCCTCTGAGGTGAATGTTTTGTTCATATGCTCTGCCGATTTTTGTGTGGGGTCATTTGCTTTTTTGGTGCTAAGTTTGCTGAGCTCTTTGTATATTTTTGTGATTAGTCTCTTGTATGATGTCACATACATTTATGACATCTTCACATGTCATAAATCATACAATCTTCTCCCATTCTGTGAGGGGTCTCTTTGTGTGATAGCTTGTTTGGCTATGCAGAAGATTTTCAATTTGATGTATTCCCATTGGTTTGTTACTGCTTTAGTCTTCCTTGCAGCCGGGTTTGTTTCATTAAAGATGCCCTTGAGGTTTAGGTGGGAAAGTGTTTCACCAATGTTTCCCTCTATGTATTTGATAGTTTCTGGTCTAACTTCTAGGTCCTTGATCCAATTAGAGTTGATTTTAGTTTCTGGTGAGATAAGGTGGTTCAATTTCATTCTTCTGCATGTTACAACCCAGATTTCCCAGCACCATTTATTGATAAGAGCCTCCTTCTTCCATTTAATACTTTCGCCCCCCTTGTCAAAGATTAGATGTCCATAGATGTGGGGGTTTAGTTCTGGACTTTCAATTCTGTTCCACTTGTATGTGTGCCTATTTTTGTTCCAGTACCAGGCTGTTTTGATCATGATGGCCTTGTAATATTGTTTTAGATCTGGGAGTGTGATGCCTCCATTTCTGTTTCTTTTCCTCAGGAATGTTTTTGGCAATTCTAAGTGTTTTCTGGTTCCAGATAAATGATTGTAGTTTTTATCCTATTCTCTTAAAGAAGCTTGGTGGAACTTTGATGGGTATCACTTTAAATTTGTATGTGGATCTGGGGAGAATATTCATTTTGATGGTATTTATTCTTCTGATCCATGGGCATGTGATGTATTTCCATTTATTGGTAAAAGTTTTTATTTCCTTGAATAGTGACTCATAGTTTCAGTATACAAGTCTTTCACTTCTTTGGTCAGCTTTGTTCCTAGGTATTTTATTGATTTTTCTGCAACAGTGAATGGGAGTGATTTCTGGATGTCTTCTTCTTCAGATTTAGTGTTTGCATAGAGAAATGCCACTGATTTTTGTACATTGATTTTGTAGCTTGACACCTTGCTGTATTGCCTATTAAATTCCAGTAGTTTTCTCTGCTAGATTCTTTAGGTTTTTCTATGTTATCTATCATATTATCTGCAAATATTGAGAGCTTGACTTCTTCCTACCAACCTATATTCCTTTGATTTCTTTCTCTTGCCTTATTGCTATGGGAAGAACTTTCAACACTGTGTTGAAGAGTAATAGTGACAGTGCACAGCCCTGTCTAGTCCCCGATCTGAGGGGGAATGCTTTCAGCTTCTGTCCATTGAGTATGATGTTGGCTTTAAGTTTACTATATATGGATTCCACTATCTTGAGGAATTTCCCATTTATTCCCATTTTTGTAGAGTTTTGAACAGGAATGTGTGTTGGATTTTGTCAAAGGCTTTCTCTGCATCTATTGAGATAATCACGTGGTTTTTGGCTTTACTTTTATTGATGTGGTGAATGACATTGATTCACTTATGTATGTTGAACCAACCTTGCATTCCTGGGATAAATCTAACTTGGTCTTGGTCTTGATATGCTGCTGTATCTGGTTGGCCAAGATCTTGTTTAATATTTTGGCATTTATGTTCATCTGAGATATTGGTCTATAGTTTTCCTTTTTTGTTATGTCTCTGTATGCTTTTGGTATCAGGGTGATATTGGTTTCTTAGAAGGTGGGAGTGTTCCTGTTTCTTAGATCTTAATGAAAAGCTTTAGAAGTATGGATATTAACTGTTTTCTGAAGGTTTTGTAGAATTCGTTTGTGAAGCCATCTGGTTCAGGACTTTTGTTGTTGGGGAAATTCTTAATAACAGTTTCAATTTCTTTGTTTGTGATTAATACATTTATGGTTTGCAGTTCTTCTTGGTTCAGTTTTGGAAGGGCATATGCTTCTATGAATTCTTCCATTTCTTCCAGATTTTATACTTGGTGGCATATAGTTCTTCATAGAAGTTTTGCATGATTTTCAGGATTTCTGAGTGTCAGTTGCAATATCTCCTCTATCATTTACAATTCTATTAATTTGAGTCTTCTCCCTTTTTTGTTTAGTGAGTCTGGCTAGGGGTTTGTCAATCTTGCTTAATTTCTCAAAGAACCAACATTTGGCTTCATTGATCTTTTTTATGGTTCTCTTATTATCTTTTTTTTTTGATGTTTATTTCTGCTCTAATTTTATTGATTTCTGTCATTCTGGTTGCTTTAGGGTTCCTTTGTTCTTCTTCCTGTAAGTCCTTAATGTATGCAGTAAGGATGTTCATTTGAGCTTTTCTTGTTATTTAATATGTGATTTTATGGCTATTAGTTTCCTTCTCAATACTGCTTTAGCTGTGTCCCAAATATTTTTGATATCTTGTGTCTTCATTTTCCTTTGTTTCCAGGAACAGTTGAATTTTTTGCTTGAGTGTCTCTCTGACCCAGTGATTCTTAAGCAGTATGTTGTTTAGTTTCCAAATTCTGTGTCTTCTAGTAATTTTCTGCTTGTTGTTAAATGTTAGTTTTACTCCACTGTGGTCTGAGAGGATACTTGGGATGATTTCAATGATCTTGTATTTGTTGATGCTGTCTTTGTGGCCTAACATGTGGTCTATCCTTGAATATTTGTTGTCTGGATTTGAAAAGAATGTGTATCACAGTTTTTTAGGTGAAGAACTCTGAAAATGTCCAGGAAGTTTAGTCTGTCCATCTTTTCATTTAATTTTCTTGTTTCTTTGTTGATTCTCTATTTTGTTGATCTGTCTAAGTGTGAAAGTGGGGAGGTAAATTCTCCCACTATTATTGTATTACTACTGATGTATTTTTGAAGTTCTTTCAGTAGGTGCTTGATGTATTTAGATGGTCCCTCACTGGGTGCATAGATGTTAATAATTGTTAAGTCTGCTTGACTGATTGATAGTCTAATCATGATATAATGACCTTTCCTATCTTTTGTTAGTTTATTTCATTTAAAACCTATTGTGTCAGAGATAAGAATGCCTGTTCCTTCCTTTTCTGTGTTCTATTAGCCTGTATGATAGTTTTCCGTCCTTTCACTCTAAGTCTGTGTTTATCATATTGGGTCAAGTGGTATTCTTGCAAGCAGCATACGGTTTTGTGATTTTTTTCTTATCTATCCACCCACTCTGTGCCTTTTGTTGGGTTAGTTTAAGTCATTGACATTTAATGATATTATGTACTTAATGTATTGTAGTGCCATTATTCAAAAAATTTTTATTTGCTCTGATATATGGCAAGTATTATGGTGATGTTTTATTTATAAAGGTCTTTTAGAACCTCTTTCAGGGCAGGCTTAGTGATGGTTTCCTCCTTTAACTATTGTCTGTCTAAGAAGGTTTTGATCCCTCCATCTAGTTTGAATGAAGGTCTAGCAGGATATATTATCCTTGGTTGAAACCCTTTTTCATTCAGGGATCCATAGATATCTTGCCATTCTCTTCTGGCCTTTCGAGTTTGGGTGGAGAAGTCTGCTGATAGTCTTATGAGTTTTCTCCTGTATGTGATTTTTGTTTCTCTCTTGCAGGCTTTAAGATCCTTTCTTTATCCGTACCTCTTTTCATTGTAACTATGATGTGTCTTGGTATCTTCAGGTCTGGGTTGATTCTGTTTGGGACTCTCTGGGCCTCTTGAATCTTAATGTCTTTTCTATTGTTCAGGTCTGGGAAGTTTTCTTCTATAATTTCCTCTAGAATGTTTACTTCCCCTTCCTCTCTTTCTTCCTCTGGCAGGCCAATTATGAGGTGTAGAAGTTCGAAGGTCTGGCTTCTGTAATTGCTTCTCTGCTGAATGTGGATGTTGACAGGTCAATTCATACCCTCAGCCTGTCTGATGGGGTCTTCTGCCCAGGGAAGTCCTGTTGGCATCATGGTAGCATCTGGAATCTAGTGGTCTCTTCCGAGATTCCCAGGTTGAAAGCAGCTTCCTTGTAGAGCTCACACCAGGTATTGTCTCCAAGCCACCATCTTGGCTCCCTATTCTTTGTTTCTTAAGTTTCACTCATGAATGAGGTCATCTGGTTTTTTCCTTGTAATATATCTCATATAGCATGATTTATTTTCAAGGCATATTAGAAGAGGAGATCTTATCATTTTTTACTGTGTATTACTACATATCTTTAAACAAAATATTTTAAGCACATAAAAATCAAGACTGTCCCTGGGTGGGGTCAGACATCGTATAAGTCATACTTTGACTTTAAAAATCTCTCATTTTAGCACTTCAGGTTTAAACTTTTTTCTTTAATTCATATCCTTGGGAACCTCATTCATTTCTTTTTCTTTTTTTAAAAAATTTTTTGAGGGGTTAATGATCTACAGTATGCCCTTTAACATATAAGCACAGTATTTCATCTCCCTTTGACTGATGTCCAGGAGACACATCAGGACCTAAAGTCCCCTCATCCTGTTCCTTTCTCTCCTTGCCCAAAGTCCTTTCCTTTGGTGCAAACCTCATCCTTCCCACCTAATCCAGTTCTTAAGAAATTATCTACTAATTAGTTTCTTTTTTATTCATAGTTGAAAATGACTCATGTGATTGGATTCCCCAGGAAAAATTACATTTTAATAGAATTCAAAATTTCACAATGAATACAATTACAGTAGTAGTAACATTTGAAGAAACACAAAGTAGGCAATAGCTGACAAACTATTTTCTTTTCAAGCTGAACTCTCCATAGTTAAACTCATATTAAACCATATACAACTCTGTCCTTCATACCTTCTTTATGCTGATTAAGACTATGAACATTTTACTCTGAAAAGAAATAAAAATGACAGGGGATAAGTGCACTACCTTGTGAAGTAAGAAAGATACATAATAAAGTATTTGACGGATTTGGGAATTAAGCACTACAGAGACACTTGTCATAGAAGGGCATATTCAGTCAGTGTCCTGAGTCATTCATATATCTTCAAGGAGGCCAAATTGTTTAAAATTCTCTGTAACTTCAACCTCTGATTCATCACATTTCATTATATTCTATCCTATAGTCTAATTTATCTCTAAACTTCTTTATATTCCTTTTCCTATCTTCAACATTTAAGTTTGCCATCTGTTTAATTTGCTTTACTGTGTAGGATTTAGCTGGAAGCACAGTGAAAATAAAACACTTATGGTGAACAGCTTTTAGTTTGCAAGTAACAAAATGTAAGGTCTTTGCAGTATATAGTCAGATATGCTTAAATAGCTATTGGCAAAAGGGCAGGGATGTCAAAGGCAACCTTTACTTAAATGTGCCAAGGACAGTATATAAGTACATGTTTTGAAGAAAGGATTTAAAGTATGAAGAGCAAATGGAACAGGGAAGAATATTGATATAGATGGAGACCCTGTGTACACAGGTACAGAGTGCATTATTCATAAGGAGACAGGAAATTTTTTTGTTTATTTTTACTCAAACAATATGTTTCTCTGTGCAGCATAACTTAGAAAGTGAGAGAAACCCCTTCTACTTTGTGTTCATGATTATTTATTCTCTGGCCTTGAAATAGTTCTGAGTGAATTCACTCATTGATTGTACAGTTTTACTCACCTTTACTACACAATTGGTTTTTTAAAGGGACTATGTACTTGGACTCTGTTTCCTAGCTATCAACCCCATGTTATTTAGGTTTAATTTCCAGCTTACCATTTCACTGCTATTTAACTTTGAGCAAATAACAAACACTCTTTTCATTATTGTCATATATATGGTAATGGTTCTAATTGTTCTTATAGTTTCTGGAACAAAGCAGTTAAGAGCTGTTAATATAATATATAAATAACAGTTGAGTATTATTTCTTCATTTTTATGTGTGATCAGTATTCTGATGACATAACTTGTTTTAAATTAGAAAACTGCTCTGGTAACTGTAAAATTTGAGATATATTTTGTAAATATAGAATAAGTATAAAGGTATCTATCTCTAAAGTGTTTTCCTTTAGTTCAATTATTATTATTATTATTATTTTATATTTTATTTAAGAAAGGATAAATTAACAAAACCATAGGGTAGGAGGGGTACAATTCCACACAATTCCCACCACCCAATCTCCATATCACACCCCCTCCCCTGATAGCTTTCCCATTCTCTATCCCTCTGGGAGCATGGACCCAGGGTCCTTGTGGGTTGTAGAAGGTGGAAGGTCTGGCTTCTGTAATTGCTTCCCCGCTGAACATGGACATTGACTGGTCTGTCCATAATCCTAGTCTGCCTCTCTCTTTCCCTAGTAGGGTGGGTCTCTGGGGAGGCAGAGCTCCAGGACACATTGGTGGGGTCTTCAATCCAGGGAAGCCTGGCCGGCATCCTGATGACATCTGGAACCTGGTGACTGAAAAGAGAGTTAATATATGAAGCCAAACAAATTGTTGAGCAATCATGAACCCAAAGGTTGGAATAGTGGAGAGGAAGTGTTAGGGGGGTACTCACTGCAAACTCTAGTGTACTTCTGCTTTCAGGTATATATTTTGCAGTAGTTGATGGATACGTGTGAACATATACTCTCTCTCACAGAAACTGGTGTATATCTAGGTTTTGGGAATTTGTTAGAAAGTGAACCACCTGAGATGAAATTAGAGTATACTATGAAAGGAAAGGTCTCACCCGAGTAATGAAGCTGAAGGGTTGTCATTCCACACGTGACGTGTCTCTGGACACAGTCTGAAGTGAAGCATGTTGAGGTGGCAATCGTTGTGTTGGTTAGGTTGTGATCAGCGGATGCAATATTATTTGTTATGGATTGGGAGAGGCATACGGGACAGTGGGCCTAGGTGTTTTCTAGGTGTTTTCAGGTTCCAGATAAATGATTGTAATGTTTGTTCTATTCTCTTAAAGAAGCTTGGTGGAACTTTGATGGGTATTGCATTAAATTTGTATATGGCTCTGGGGAGAATATTCATTTTGATGATATTTATTCTTCCAATCTATGAGCATGGAATATCTTTCCATTTCTTGGTATCAGTTTCTATTTCCTTGATTAGCGACTCATAGTTTTCAGTATACAAGTCTTTCACTTCTTTGGTCAACTTTATTCCTAGGTATTTGATTGATTTTGCTGAAACAGTAAAGGGGAGTGATTTCTAGATGTCTTCAGATTTAGTGTTTGCATAAAGAAATGCCACTGATTTTTGTACATTGATTTTGTAGCCTGATACCTTGCTATATTGCCTAATAACTTCCAGTAGTTTTCTGCTGGATTCTTTAGGTTTTTTTATGTATACTATCATATCATCTGCAAATTGTAAGAGCTTGACTTCTTTCCTTCCAATCTGTATTCCTTTGATTGCTTTCTCTTGCCTGATTGCTATGGCAAAAACTTCCAACACTATGTTGAAGAGTAACGGTGACAGTGGACAGCCCTGTCTAGTCCCTGATCTGAGGGGGAATGCTTTCAGCTTCTGTCCATTGAGTATGATGTTGGCTGTAGGTTTGCTATATATAGACTCCACTATCTTGAGGAATTTCCCATCTATTCCCATTTTTTGTAGAGTTTTGAGCATGAATGGGTGTTGGATTTTGTCAAAGGCTTTCTCTGCATCTATTGAAATAATCATGTGGTTTTTGGCTTTGCTTTTATTGATGTGGTGAATGACATTGACTGACTTATGTATGTTGAACCAGTGTTACATTCCTGGGATTAATCACACTTGGTTGTGATGAACGATGTATTTGATATGCTACTGTATCTGGTTTGATTGACTTATGGATGTTGAACCAGCCTTGCATTCCTGGGATGAATCCCACTTGGTCATGATGAACAATCTTTTTGATATGTTGCTGTATCCGGTTGGCCAAGATCTTGTTTAATATTTTGGCATCTATGTTCATCAGAGATATTGGTCTGTAGTTTTCCTTTTTTGTTCTGTCCCTATCAGCTTTTGGTATCAGGGTGATGTTGGCTTCATAAAGGGTGGAAGGGAATATTCCTGTTTCTTCAATCTTATGAAAAAGCTTAAGAAGTATGGGTACTAACTGTTTTCTGAAAGTTTTGTAGAATTCATTTATAAAGCCATCTGGTCCAGGACTTTTGTTGTTGGGGAGGTTCTTAAAAATGGTTTCAATTTCTTTGTCTGTGATTGGTGCACTTAGATTTTGTAGTTCTTCTTGGTTCAGTTTTGGAAGGGCATATGCTTCTAGGAATTGTTCCATTTCTTTCAGATTCTCTAGCTTGGTGGCATATAGTTCTTTATACAAGTTTCTCGGGATTCTCTGGATTTCTGTGGTGTCAATTGTGATATCTCCTCCATCGTTTACAATTCTATTAATTTGAGTCTTCTCTCTTTTTTGTTTGGTGAGTCTGGCTAGGGGTCTGTCAATTTTGTTTAATCTTTCAAAGAAGCAACATTTGGCTTCATTGATCTTTTGTATGGTTCTTTTATTTTCGATGTTGTTTATTTCTGCTCTAACTTTAGTGATTTCTGTCCTTCTGGATGCTTTCGGGTTCCTTTGTTCCTCTTCCTCTAAGTCCTTGAGGTGTGCAGTAAGGTCGTTCATTTGAGCTTCTTCTTGGTGTTTAATATGTGATTGTATGGCTATAAGTTTCCCTCTCAGTACTGCTTTAGCTGTGTCCCAAATATTTTGATAGGTTGTTTCTTCATTTTCATTTGTTTCCAGGAACATTTTAATTTCCTGCTTGAGTGAATCTCTGACCCAGTGGTTCTTAATGAGCATGTTGTTTAGTTTCCAAATTCTGTGACTTTCAATAATTTTCTGTTTGTTGTTAAATGTTAGTTTTACTCCACTGTGGTCTGAGAAAATACTTGGGATGATTTCAATGCTCTTGAATTTATTGATGTTTTCTTTGTGGCCTAACATGTGGTCTATCCTTGAGTATGTGTTATGTGGATTTGAAAAGAAGGTGTATTCCAGTTTTTTGGGGTGAAGGACTCTGAAAATGTCCAAGAGGTCTAGTCTGTCAATCTCTTCATTCAATTCTCTTGTATCTTTGTTGGTTCTCTGCTTTGTTGATCTGTCTAAGTGTGAGAGTGGGGTATTGAAGTCTCCCACTATTTTTGTATTACTATTGATGTATTTTTGAAATTCTTTCAGTAAGTGCTTGATGTATTTAGATGGTCCCTCATTGGGTGCATAGATGTTAATGATTGTTAATTCTTCAAGGCTGATTGATCCTCTAATCATTATGTAATGTCCTTGCCTATCTTTTATTGCTTTATTTAATTTAAAATCTATCATGTCCGAGATGAGAATGGCTGTTCCTGCCCTTTTTTGTGTTCCGTTAGCCTGTATGATAGTTTTCCATCCTTTCACTTTAAGTCTGTGTTTATCTTGTTGTGACAGATGGGATTCTTGCAAGCAGCATATTGTTAGATTATGTTTTCTGATCCATCCCCCCACCCTGTGCCTTTTGATGGGTGAGTTTAAGCCATTGATGTTTATTGATATTATGGATTTAATGTATTATAGTGCCATTGTTCAAAAAAAATTTTTTTGTTTGCTCTGATATATTGCAAGTATTATAGTGATGTTCTTGTTTATAAGAGGTCTTACAGAAACTCTTTCAGGGCCGGTTTGGTGATGGTTGCCTCCTTTAACTGTTGTTTATCTAAGAAGGTTTTGATCCCTCCATCTAGTTTGAATGAAAGTCTAGCTGGATATACTATCCTTGATTGAAACCCTTTTTCATTCAGGGCTCGATAGATATCTTGCCATTCTCTTCTGGCTTTTAGAGTTTGAGTGGAGAAATCTGCAGATAATCTTATGGGTTTCCCCTTGTATGCGACTTTTTGTTTCTCTCTTGCAGCCTTTAGGATCCTTTCTTTATCCTTACTTCTTCTCATTGTGACTATGATGTGTCTTGGTGTCTTCAGGTCTGGGTTTATTCTGTTTGGGACTCTCTGGGCCTCTTGAATCTTGATGTCCTTTCTGTTATTCAAGTCTGGGAAGTGTTCTTCTATATTTCCTCTAGAATATTTGCTTCCCCTTCCTTTCTTTCTTCCTCTGGCAGGCCAATTATGTGAATGTTACTTCTTTTGAGATCATCCCATATGTCTCTGTTGTTGTTTTCAGTGTCTCTAAATCTCTTTTTAAGCTCTTTCACCTCTTTCTTAGTTTTCTGTAACTCCTGCTCTGTCTGACTAATTCTGTTTTCTGCTTCTGTTAGTCTGCTTTCCCTTGCCTCAGCTTCTTTCTTCAGTTCAGCTATTTCAGCTTTCAGTTCTCTAATTGCCTCAAGATAATCAGTATTTTCCTTGGGGGTCTCAACTGTTGTTTCCCTAATACAGCCATTCCTTTCCTCCAATGTTGTTTTCATTTCTGTGAATAATAAGTTAATTATTGCTTGCATACTTTTCTTATCTATGGTTACTTCTGGCTGATTTGTAGTTTCTTCTGGGCTGTTGTCTTCATTCCTTGGAGTAGCAGTTTTATTTTTTTTTGATCTACCCATTTTTTTAATTTTTGTGTTTCTTTTTTATGCTCTGTTGTTCCTCAGTTGTTGTGTCTTGAGCACAAGCAACACTGTACTAAATACATTTATAACAATTGCACTCACCAACCTCAGCAATTACAGTAGCAACTGAAGCAAGTATTAAATCAGTTTAATCTCTATGAGTTAGCCAAACAATGTCTCCAGTCCATGAAAAAATAGTAACCAAATCCCAGTGAAGAAGAAAGAGAAAAGAAAGAAGGGATAGCAAGAATAGACAGTTATGGAAATCTACTATTCACTGTATATTCTAGGGGTAACAAGAGGGGAAAGGGAAATAGAGCAGAGATATACACATAGAGAGTCCACTCTGAGTCAGATTTCTTCCCCCAAATAATTCACAAATTCAGAAAGGCAAAGAAGAAGGAAGGAAGAAGTGTTTGACAAGATAAAAAAAAAAAGAAAAAGAAAGAAGAGACAAGAGAGAGAAAAGGGAAAAGACAAGAAAAAGAGCTGTAATTAAAGAGCAGTGAAAGGAAAGATTTTTCTTTGATTACTTTATTTTTAATTTAATTTAATTTGATTTTTTTATTTAGCTAGGAGGAGAAGGGAGTTGAGAGTCTGTAGAGGAGGTAGGAGTAAGGAGACAAGTTCCTCCCTCAATAGATAAGATGCCCACTACCCTAGCAATGAAAGATACCCTAAGAGTTAATTCTGATCAACCTAAAGTGGGGGAAGATATATGCCTTTATATAATATTAATAATAAAATAGAGCAGGGTAAAAAAAAAAACCTGTCCCAGATTACCTCAAACCTTGTGATCAGAGGCAGCTGATTATTAAGTATAAGAAAAAAAACAAAACTTCAGGACTAGACAAGGATAGCTGAAATAGACAGTTATGCAAATCTACTATCCACTGTATATTCTAGGGGTGGCTAAAGGAGGAAGCTAAGTTGAGCAGAGACACTTGCAGTGAGAGTCCATACTGAGTCAGAATTCTTCCCCAAAATAATTCCCAAATGTGTATCAATGAATTCAAAAAAGCACACTGTTTGGTGGTGTGGGGGCTGGGGGCTGTGGCTTTGGAAGCTGTAGGATTAAGGAAGAAAGGATGAAAAGAATGAGAAAAAGATAAAAAAAAAAGAAAGAGAGAGAGAGAAAAAAGAAAAAGATAAGAAAAAGAACAGTCATAAAAGAGCGGTGAAAGGAAAGGGTTATTTATTTATTTATTTATTTATTTTTAATTATTTAATTAGCTATGTGGGATGAGATGGGGGGTTGGCTACTTAGAAAGAAAAAAAGCTAGAGGTTTCAGAAGGGTATAGACTTAGAATGAATGATACTCCTTGGTGGGATAGGAATTTGGTAAAGACAGAAGCTCAGCAGGGGAGCCTGCTAGGAGCTGGTCCCCAGGGACTGGTTATGGGAGGGGTGAAGGGGGAGGAAGTGTGCTTAATAATTAAAAGGAAATAATTTTCCCCCTTTTTTTCTACTCTATTTCTTAACCCAAATTAAGTTATAGTCACCTCCTTGGTGTCACCGCTAGGACCCCTTATTGACTGGCCTACTAAAGGCAGAAAATACTACCATTTCCAGAAGAAGTGGTCAGATCTCAAGCCACTAGCAGCTTCTCAGTCTGCCATCTTCTGGGAACCCCTTTAGTTCAATTATAAATGAATCATTTGCCTCATGATAAGAACAATGAAGATGACAGAAAAATAATATGGGTTAGAAAAGATGAAACACAGCTTAAACTGGAGGGCATATAGCAAGATGATGCATCGGTTTGATTATCTATGTCTGGGTGCCTCTGATTTCAGTCAGTAATATTTTAAAGAAGGAATGAATATGTTAAACCTGGATTGGGTAGAATTACTTTGCAATATAAGATAATTCATTTCCAATGAAAAAGAATCTAGGAAGAATAAAATGTTTATTAATTCCATATTTATCTGTAAATGTTTTCCTCATTTATATAGCTAGAAAGGGATAAATTTAACACAAAACACATACTTTCACATAACACCAAAGATGTGTTGGCCTTATCATTAAAATATGACAATTCCATCTCTTAATTTCTGTACCCCATTTCCAGGTCAGGAACATTGGGTGATCTAATCTGTTCCTATTCAGTTTATTTCCTTAAAATAATTGTGCATTATGGTAATAGTAGTAATATGCAGCAACACCATGATTCCAGTTATCAATTTGAAAAGGAAGCAGTTAAAATGAGATAAATACATATAAAGCAGTTGCTAATAATAAAGGGGAGAAGAAAATTGCATGCAGTGACTAGAGGAAGGAAAATAACATATTTTGAAGTAGGGGATCTATTAGTCTTGTCATACAGCCAAATATCTTGGTCAAACTTTCTGTCCTTGCAGGATATCCCTTGTTCATTTCTCTCTACAGCCACATCCAAGAATGTTATAGGAAGGGCTGGCAAAATAGCTCCCTTGAATAGTGTGGTGCTTTGCCAAGTGAGCAAGCCCAATTCAACTTGACCCCACCACACTGAAGGAAGATTCAGTGTTGTGATCTCTTTCACTTTCACTCTTCCTTTTTCTTTTTTTCTACCTCTCTAAGCAAAAGCAAATAAAAACCAAAACCAAAAAGTTAACATAAAGGTTACATTTGGAGAGTAGAAGTACTATGATAGATAATTGTTTGAACTTGTGGAGTCTGAATTGTTTTAAGTGTTGAAAAACTTGCAAAGATTGAAAATACTCTAACAAAATAAGATCTTTTAAACCTTGACTAACTTTTCTTTGACTGTTCTCTGCTTTATTTCTGAACTATTCACCGGTGTCAAGCTTGATGAGTTTCATTGTAAACCTAAATTTCATTGTGGATACTTCTGTTACTTGGCAACCAATTTCAATGTTTCTTCCCTAGGCAGTGAGGCCACTGATCTATCCCTTAATTCTTTACTGTGTAAGAGTACATGGTCTTTAAAAGTTAGACTCTCTTTTTCTTGCGCAAAATGGAACTACTCTATGGTTGTTTGGATTTGATCCTGTCGATCCTGTCTTTAACATTTTAATGTTTTTCGAGCAAGGATTTTTTTCTTCCTTACTTGCATACATTAATTTCAAAAGATTGATTTATTTTATAAGGGATAGAAACTGAAACAAATAGCAAAACACTGCTCAACTTTGGTTTATGGTGGTGAAAGGGACTGAAGCTTGGTGACCTGGGACCTCAGGCATGTAAGCACACTGATTTTGTTTCATTACACTCTTATTTGTCTTCATTACCAAAGTTTTTCTTTGCTTTATTTTTCTAGAACCAGGACTTTACAAGATGCAATTTCACAACTCAGGCTTACTTGTTAACTTTTTTTTTTAATTTATTTTTTGGGGAATTACTGTTTTACATTCGACAGTAAAGACAATAGTTTGTATATGCATAACATTTCCCAGTTTTCCATATGATGATACAACCCCCACTAGGTCCTCTGTCATCCTTTTTGGACCTGTATTCTCTCCACAGTCCACCCCAGAGTCTTTTACTTTGGCACAACATGCCAGTTGCAGTTCAGGTTTTACTTGTGTGTTCTCTTCCGATCTTATTTCTCAACTTCTGCCTGAGAGTGAGATCATCCCATATTCATCTTTCTGTTTCTGACTTATTTCCCTTAACATGAATTTTTCAAGGTTCATCCACAATCCGCTGAAAATGGTAAAGTCACCATTTTTATAGCTGAGTAATATATATATATACCACAACTTGCTCAGCCACTCATCTGTTGTTGGAGACCTGGGTTGCTTCCAGGTTTTGACTATTACAAATTGTGCTGCTAGGAACATATGTGTACACAGATCTTTTGGGATGGGTGTGTTGGGTTCTTTAGGATATATCCCCAGGAGAGGAATTGCAGGATCATAGGGTAGGTACATTTCTAGCTTTCTGAGAGTTCTCCAGACTGTTCTTCACAGAGGTTGGACCAATTTACATTTCCACCAGCAATGCAGGAGTGTTCCTTTGACCCCACACCTTCTCCAGCATTTGATGCTGTTACTTTTTCTGATGTATGACGTTCTCACAGGAGTGAAGTGGCATCTCATTGTTGTCTTTATTTGCATTTATGACAATCAAATACTTGGGGCATTTTTTCATGTGTTTCCTGGCCTTTTGGACCTCCTCTGTGGTGAATATTCTGTCCATGTCCTCTCTCCATTTTTGGATGGGGTTATTTGTTTTCTTGTTGTTGAGTTTGGCAAGCTCTTTATATATTTTGGTTATTAAACTCTTTTGGATATTAAACTATGACTGTGTTGTTAATATATTGCTGTAGCTCTTTCATATAGGTTTGATGTTGTTAGATGGCTTCTTCTTGGTTGAATAGATGTTATTGTTAAGTCATCTTGATTGACAGATTCTCTGAGCATTAAGTAGTGTCCATCCCTAACTTTTTAATTTTTATTGATTTTAAAGTCTATCATGTCAGATATGAGAATAACTGTTCCTACCCTTTTTTGTGGGCCATTGGCTTGTATGATAGTTTTCCATCCTTTCACTTTGAGTCTGTGTTTGTCTTGTTGAGTTTTGTGGGTTAGCTGTAGACAGCATATTGTTGGGTTATGTTTTCTGATCCATCTTCGTATTCTGTGCTTTTAATAGCTGAAATCAGGCCCTTGGCATTTATTGATATCAAATACTAAAGATATTTTAATGCCATTCTTGTAAATGTTTAGAGTGATCTGATATATGGCATATTTTATGCTGGGCTGACTGTTTATAGGAGACGTTTGAGAACTTCTTTCAGGGCAGGCTTGTTGATAGTTGAATCTTTCAACTATTGCTTGTCTGAGATGGTTTTTATGCCTCCAACTAGTCTGAATGACAGTCCAGCAGGATACAGTAGTCTTGGATGAAAGCCTTTCTCATTGAGCACTCAATAGATATCTTGTCATTCTCTTATGGCCTGTAGTGTTTGTGTGGAGAAGTTTGCTGCTAATCTTATGGGTTTTCCTCTGTAGGTGACTTTTTTTTTGTTTTGAAGCCTTCAGATCCTTTCTTTATCCTTATTCATTTCCATTCTAAATAAGATGTGTCTTGGTGTCTTTAAGTCTGGGTTAATTCTGTTTGGGACCCTCTGGGCTTCTTGAGCCTTTATGTCTTTGAAGTTGTCTAAACTAGGGAAGTTCTCAGCTATTATGTTCTGAAGAATGCTTTCTCCCCCCACCCCTTTCTTCCTCTGGTAAGCCAATAATGCATATATTATTTCTTTTGAAGTCATCCCATAGGTCTCTGTTGTTGTTTTCTGTATCTTTCTGTCTCTTGTTGAGATCTCTTACTTCTTTCTTAGTTGTCTCTACTTCATCCTTGATCATGCTAATTCTGTCTTCAGCCTCATTGATTCTAGTCTCTCTCCTGTCTACTGTATTCTGGAGTTCATCTGTTTTATTACCCTGTTCTGATACTGTTTTAGCTTGTTAAGCTAGCTGTGTTCTTAGCTCAGCTATTTCAGCTTTCAGCTCTCTAATCACCTTGAGATAATTTGTGCTTTCTTCCAGAGTCTCTCATGTTGTTTCTGCATTTCTGATGACAATTCTTTCAAACACTTTACTCACTCCTGTGATTATTTCCTTCACTAGTGTTTGGATGCTGACCTCATTATTTTGTGCTTCACCCTTTTGGGGGCTTTTAGCTGGACTCTTTTCCTTGTTCATTTCTCCAATAGTTCTTCTTGTTGGTTTAACCATTTTACATAGTATGTTATGAGATCCCTCTCTCAGTACTTTTCGAATTATTGATCACTCTTGCCTGGATTGACTTGTGTCAAAGAAAGGTAATTAAGGGTTTCAAAGTTGTAGAAATTGACAGTTGTTTCAATATTATTTTAATCCCTGAGTTGGAGTGCAGTGGTTTAAATGTCCCTTCTGTTGTTTTTCTTCCCTGTAGGGTATGGAAGCCTGAGGGCTTTTAAACTACAAGTAGGCTTATTAGCTTAATAATTGACTCCTGACCAAGAGATAAAGCAGGCTTGGGCAGAGATAATTCAGTGGTTATGCAAAGAGTCTTTCTCAGCCGTACTGCTAGCCCACTGAGGTATAGATCTACTCCTGAGTCTCCTCCTTGGTTCTCTGTCTCCTGGTGTCAGCACAGGGCCTACCCCTTGCTGCTACAGATTCTGAGGTCAGTAGTAATGGAGACTCACAGTTGCATTTGGTGAGGCTTAGGGGAGTTCTCTCCTCTCTTCAGCCGTCTTTTTGTTGGTGAAACAGACTGGAAGTGGTGTCTCAACTGCTAAACTACCGGACTGTTACCAGCCACTTAATCTTTCCCTAGGCTCCTCTCTTTCCATGAGCCACACGTGTTTCATCACCAGCGATTTGGTGGTTTCCTGAAGTTGTTCTAGTCCTGTTTTGTTGAGGTCCTAGGTGGTCTCCTTTGTTATTCCTAGTTGACCTGGGAGAGGAGAGGAGAGAAATACAGCTGCTGCTGTTCCTTAGCCCTGCTTCCAGAAGTAACTTTTTTTTTATTTGAGAGAGTAACATAAAAAAATAGGGGGTGAGGTATCAATGTGCTGGATTATCACCTGATGTTCTGATATCCCCATGTGTTGACTGTGTTAGAACTTGAGCCATGCTCAACAAAAGGCTCTTTCATTTGAAAGGTGAACTATTCCAACTCTTTGAGTATCAAAGTTTTAAAGTGCTATCTTTCTGTCCATCATCATGGTCCATGGTCATCTATCTAAATATTGATCTGTCAGAAAAACCAAGACTCATTTCTGCAAAGAAATATATAGGAAATATATAGGAAAATATATAGGAAATATATAGGAAAATATGTCATGACTTTTCTTACAAACCCAATATATGTGTATGTGAACTGGTATCTTTATCATTCAGATGTCATTGAAAGTAAGTGTTTTCTTTACCATGTGCAAGATGTTGTGTAAGGGAACTTCTTCATGATCTGTGAAGTAGATCTGTGAACTTCTTCATGATCTGTGAACTACTTCATGATCTGTGAAGTAAGTCTACAGGTGGCTTTCTTTCCTTCTTGTTCTCTATCTCTCACTGTCTTCCCTTCCTCCATTAGTTTTTCTCTAACCTATGTAATAAAGAAGAGAGAAAAAGGGAAAAATAGCTGCCAGGAGTGGTGGATTTGGCATGCATTCATCAAAGCCCAGTGGTAACCCTGGTGGCAATAAATAAATAAATAAATAAATAAATAAATAAATACTTTTCCAGGAGTGACAAAATTATGGGTCATACACTAAGTTATCAAGGTTTGAACCATGTAACTACTAAAATAATTACTATGATGCAGACTCCATAAAACCTGACTATTGATACACTCTGATTAGATTTATGTTATGTTATGTTATGTTACTTATGGTTATATTTATGGTTAACTTATGTTTGGTTTGGCTAAAGAGTTTCACTTTTAACTGACTAGAATTATCCTGTATCATGATGTAATAAAAGAGATGATTCTTCAAAGATGGAACATGGAGAAGACAAAGAATTATCTATTTTAATGGGATAAGTATGTTTGAGTGGAAGAAGAAGCAGTAAATTCATATTGTAACACTGGGAGGCATGGGAAAAGCAGAGAAGATTAAGTAACCAAATAAGGAAATAATTTTAATATTCACAGTTATTATGGACTGCTCCTAGGTTTTGTTCTGGTCATCTGAAAGAAATAAAGAAATGATCACTCAGGGCATTCTTCTCACCTTACATGTCTCAGTTCAGAGATATGTCAGAGTTACCTTTTTTTCAGGATGGCAATTTTTTTGCAGTAATCCTAATATAGTATGAAATGTGTGGTGTTTATATTGAGGAGGCTAGAAGGCACTGTAGAAATAAAGAAGTTTCTCTCCCCCTTTGAATAGGAATCAGAAGGCATAGCATATAGTAGCATGAGTTACACAGACTAATTGACAGAATTGACTTTCATATTTTTCCACATCAACCTCTATTATACGTTTAGCATTAAGATTCTTTTTTGCTGTCAAAGTTTCAACTCTTTGTCAACTTTTTAAGACAGACATGGGGACAGATGGGGCAAGAGACCACAGCACTTAATATTTCTTCCAATGCAGTGGTAGATGAATTAGAATCTGGAGGATTAACATTCTTAGAAAATTATCTTGCTATCACAATATTCTTTGTACATATAATAGAAAATGATAATTTTGAATCATGAACTAGAGAAACTATTGGGCAAGTTCAGAATAAATGTGTTTCAAATGAGTATTCTCTAGCAGATTTCTGCTAAGTACTTTAAATTCCTTCAACTTGTATGAGTACATTTAGTGTGGAAATGAAACAAATGTTTAAGAAGTGGTTATATAAGCTGAACTCTTCTGCATGTGGAGGAACAAGATGCCTTAAGGGCTCAAAAGGCACCTGACTCCCCCAGACAGATCTAGTGAGAGCTATTTCTTCTCTGGGCTCCAGAAGCATACCACAAAGAATACTCTACTTAGGTACTAGAGAAAATGGACTTATTTGAGAGTTTAAATTATCCTAGGGATCTTTTAATATACAACTCCTTCACTGAAGGATTGAAAACCTAATTCCTTATTGATGCCAACATATTTTCCCCTCTAGGTGGTTGTAAATACTGACTTTTTTGGAACACTGAAGTGATTTGATAACTTCCTGAATATTTTCAAATGAAATAACATTGTTCATGTATATTTGAATACATATTATTCTCATGAGAAAGCTTATACAATGCTACAGAATACTGTGGAATATAACTAAGAACAGATAAGCACTGCTAATTTAGTGGGGTCCTGTTCTGAAAAAAAATTAATATAACACATTAAATAAGATGTGTGAGTCTCAACTCTTTGATGCATCAAATGAAAATGTGAGAAATCTATACCTAAATGTCTTCATAAGCTAATATTCTTCAGTCTGCTTTAATATTTCTCTAGCCAACCTAAGAGTGTTGTGGTCAGAAAATGAATGTCTCCTCGTCTGCAACTCCATTATTCTAAAAACTGAGCTCATTAATCAATAAAGGAATACAGAATTGTGATAATTTCCCTGTTTCCTAACAATATTTTATAGCACATTGTCGGAGGTTGTGACCATTAAAGAGGTTTCAGCTCGTGTTTGCTGCAGCAACTTCACTGTGATATTCATGGAGGAGAATCAGACCAGGGTAAACTCACAGGTACATTTTTTTTTCCTATTACCTGAAGTAGAGTGGGCAACTTGTGTCTGTTCTCAAATAGTAGCCCAGAGCTGACTACATTGAAATTTTAGAGTGCTATGCAATTTTTCCACTGGATATCGAGCATATGGTATATGCCAGTAGGTGCAAAATGATTGAAATTTTAATGAACAGTTTATAGTTGGGCTTCTAAGGACCCTAGGCATTTAGAGATGGCTGATCTGTGAAATACTCATGAATGAAAATGACCCCAGGTAACTGAACAATACTCACCCTACAGAGGCTGTATTATAAAGTCAAATAATAAAATGAAAGCCTCACAGAATGCTGATTGTACTTGGCAAGCGTACCTTGTAATTGTTGCTGAAATAAAGAAAGTGACAAACAGAATTTGCCCACAGCTTCATTATAGATGTGGTTAGATATAATATTTGGGAAGAAAATAATATTATATTACTGAAAGTGAAAGTGGCTCCTGTAGGCATAGCCTGAATGCCACTGTTTCAAACCTTCTAACAAAAGGCAGCTTTGGTCAGTGTACACAATAGAAAGAATTCATTTCATGGTTAAGAAATCATCATTTACAAAAAAGAAATCAATAATAATGGTAGCTTAATAAACTTGAAAATCTTAAAGTGCACACTCTTAGAAATACTTCCAGTGTGTCTTGACTACTCTGCAAACAATTTATGAGTTCTATTTACCTAATTTATACAGAAACAAGCAATATTCTCATGAATATATTAAAAGTAAATGAAAAGAACTAATACAGGACTAATACATTTAATACACATACTATATTTTTGTAACTACCTGTTGGTTCTCTCTGGTCATACAATCTAGCTCTCTGGAATATACAATTAATAAAGCAA
>NW_026648117.1:0-16801 GCF_950295315.1 Erinaceus europaeus | reverse complement strand
CCCCACCGGAACGACCAGCATGTGTCAGCCCTTGAGGCTGAGGTCACGACTGGGACCCTGTCACACAGGATGAAACTCTGGGCAAGTGTCAACACCTTGCCCACGTCTAGGGCCAGTCACTGGATTCAAGTTCAGATCTGGCTTCAGAGCTCATGTCCTCAGTCCTTCAGGCATTCCAGAGTCAATCACTCCATTCTCACATATGGTGCATTTCACACTATTATCACAACTTCACTGGACCTGTTCTCAATCTTTAAATATATATTTAATAAATTTAATGAGGAGGGGAAAGGGAGCGGGGTAGGGAGAGGGAGAGGGGAGACTGGAGCACTATTCAACTCTGGCTTTATTATGGTGCTGGGGATTGAACCTGGGACTTTGGAACCTCAGGAATGAGGTTAACTATTATGCTGTCTCTTAACTATTATGCTGTCTCTTAAGCATAATAGTCTCCCTGTTGTGGTCAGAATTGGCACAGTGAGTTATTTACACCAATTGTGGTTTCTTATCTTTATTTCTCTCTCTCTCTCTTTCTTCCCTTTTTATGACATCTAGTAAGTTTTCATTGTCTGTAGAATCAGTATACTAATTAAAAAATCATCAGTGAGTCCAAAGTCAATCAGAGGCTGATACAGAGGTCTGTAGAAATGCCTTGTGTCCAGGGTTGTGACTGACACACGTCCTAGAGATCCCTTGAACATTCAAGTCCCCTGTTATCATCCTCTTACTCTTCCCCTTGGGTGTTTCTTAATTCTCAAGGTTCGTCAGCTACAAATCTCAATGCCTCTCATACCCACTAGTATATGGCATTTCTTCTGAAACAAAGAGGATGACAAGTCTTTCTGGAAAGAATAGACATGTCAACAGCTTTGTGTCTGTGGTCCATATGATTTCTACAACTCTTCACAGTGAGAAGGCATGCGTAAGATGAGGGGAATGAAGCAAATTCTCTTTTTGTTTTTCCTCAGAGAAAGACCTAAACATTTTATAAACACAAACAAGATGAACACAATTCATTAACATATTCTTAACATACATATTAATATTTTATTTATTTGTTATTGGATACAGAGAGAAATTGAGATGGGACGGAAAGTAGAGAGGGAAAGAGACACAGAGACACGTGCAACCTTACTCTACTCACTGGTGAAGCTTTTTCCCTGCAAGTGGGGACCAGGGGCTTGAACTTGGGTCTTTGGACACTGCAATGTGTGTGCTTAGCCAAGTGTGCCACTACCTGGCTCCTCCTTGATTTTTTTTTTCTACAAAGATTTGTAGGTTACATGAACAATAAAATGTTTTGCAATTTAAGTAAGACTCTTTTGTATTTCTTTAATATATTAATAGCAATCCGCTTTTACCATGCTCCTGAGGTTTTAGCCTTTTAAATATCTTTATCTGACCAGCACAATAACATCTTATGCCTGAGGCCTGCCAGATACCCTTAAGGATAGGATTTCAACCAAGACAAGGCTAAAGCATTAGCTAGTAATCTTTCTTTTGACTTTAAAATTGGGACACATTCTTTACAAAGACCTGCAAGTAGTCTGGATAGGAATGCAAGCCAGTTTACAGAGTTCAATGCTTTCAGAAAAGTCTGTCAGTCTACAAGCTGAAGTTACTCAGTGTTCAGCACATAGAATTTATAGGGGGCACACAATTCAAATATCTACTTACTTATCTGGTACTGTAGCAGGAAGCCAGTCAAGTTGCCATTCAGCTTGTTAGGTAGCCCCCAGGATAAGGTGGCTGTGTCTTTATCAACTTTGATGACCTTAAGGAAGGTTGGCTGCTCAGGTACTAGAAAACATGAATAGGCACCGGTCAATCCATCAGACTGTGAAAACATTCCTGGTAGGTAAGGCTCTTTCATATAATAGAAGCTGTGATGTGAACTTGTGAAGTACATATTAACTATATAGTTCATGAGGGAACCTTCAGTCTGGTCATTGGGTAGCTTTCAAGCTGATGTTATCCTGCATCATCATCATCATCATTTGCTTCCAAGGTTATCACTGGGGCTCGGTGTCAGCACTACAAATCCACTGCTCCTGGTGGCTATTTTTTATTGGATAGGACAGAGAGAAATTGGAGGGGTCAGGGAGATAGTAAGAAAGATAGACACCTGCAGACCTGCTTCATGATTTGTGAAGCCTCACCCCAGCAGGTGGTGAACTGGATCCTTACATGGGTCCTTGTGCTTAGAACTATGTGCACTTAACCAGGAGTGCCACTGCCCAGCCCCCATGCATCCTTATTTTCTCACCTCCTTCTGGTGTTTGAAATATGTAAGGCTCACTTTCCGGACCAGCTCCTTTGGAATTATAGGCTAAGACTGTTAAGCGGTATTCACTGAAAGCATCAAGGGAAGGAACCATTCCCGAGTTCCGTTGTCCTGAAAATCTGAGAATGTTCACTTCTTTCAGATGCGTCCTTCCATCCAACAGACTTTTTGTTTTCCACCAGTTTATCTGCAATGAAGAAAGGAGCCCATGATACATCACCATGGGGGAGACTCTCTTTTGGCTCTCTCTGAAACCAGGTCTCTCTCATATACAGAAAGCATATTAATGCAAAAGGGAGGAAAGAGAATCTCTAACAAAAGTAGGTGGTTCTCTGGTGCTCATGGAACATTCTCAAGGAGGGAAGACATGTTGGGGCACAAAATAAGTCTCTTTAAACCCACGAAGATTGAACTCCTATCTTGCTTCTTTTTAGCTTTCAGTGGGATCGCACCAGAAATCAACCACAAAAGAATACTGGAGGGGTTGAGTGGTGTCACACCTAGTTACACACATATGTTTTCATGCACAAGGACCTGGGTTCAAGCTCCTGCTCCCCACCTGCAAGGGGGGCGCTTCACAGAGGGTGAAGCAGGGCTACAGATGTCTTTCTTTTTTAATTTATTATATTTATTTATTGCATAGAAACAGCCAGAAATCAGGAGGGAAAGATGTGATACGGAGAGAGAGGGAGACAGACACCTGCAACTATGCTTCGTCACTTGTAAAGCTTTCCTCCTGCAGGTGGGGCCCTGGGGCTCGAACCCGGCTCCTTGCACATTGCAACATGTGTGCTCAACCAGGTGCACCACCGTCTCTCTATCTCTCTCCCTCTCTACCTCCTCTTTCTTTCTCAAAATTCTCTCTGTCCTATCAAAGAAAAAAAAAGTGGCTACCTGGAGCAGTGGATTAATTGTGCATGCACTAAGCCCCAGAGATAACCCTGGTGGAGAAAAAAAGAAAGAGAGAAAGAAAGAAAGAAAGAAAGAAAGAAAGAAAGAAAGAAAGAAAGAAAAGAAAAGAAAAGAAAAGAATACTGGGGGGGAAATTCAAACATTTGGAGATAAATAACATGCTATTGAATGGCTGTTGGGCCAATGAGGAAATCAAAAGTGGAAACTGAATCATTCCTGGAAACAAACCTGGTAGCCTTTCAGATGCCCGTGGACCCTGTCTTTGGGGATGGTGGACCAGGTAACCTTGACTAGGGTGCTGTTGATCACGTCTACCCCATGGATCACTGGTGCTGCGTCAGGATCTGCCAAGCAGGCAAGAATGATTAGCTCTCAGTGATCTGCAGACCTGACCCTGGAGCCTTTACAAGCTGTTTATCTTGCTTATTCTGAGCAGAGCACTTTGTGGGATCAACCCATCAGCTTTTCATCACAGAAACTCTCTCCACCTAAGTGCAACTCTAGCAGGGAAGGGAAGCCATCCTTCTGCCAGTGTGTGTGTGTGTGTGTGTGTGTGTGTGTGTGTGTGTGTGTGTGTCGGCGGGGGGGGGGCAGTCAGGGAGGGATGCAGCTCAGACAGTGTTTACAACCTGGGCAAAGGAACTGGAAATTCAGATCACATGCTTTGACTTCCAGGTTGAACAGACTCATAATGATATAAAGAGACTTCACAGTTGGCTTAGTCTGATCACAGCCACAGATGTAAATTTAGCTCTTGGGAGGCGGCAGGCATGCTTGAGGCTTCTCCAGGATTGGCTCCTGAGGACACCTGCCTGGCCAGGTAACTGTCCCCTCTCTACACAGGACCAACCACCAAGAGATGAGCCAGGCAGGCCACCACAGCAACTGGGACCACCACCACCTCCAGCCATGTATGTGCCTGGTGCTGCTTGAGATGAGTGGACTCTGATTGCAGGGGGGACACAGCCAGCTGTCTCCCAACCTCTGCTTTCTCTTAATCTTGGATCCAACTAGGACTTTGGATGCTAGAAGGAGAGTGAGACTGGCTGCCCCTGCCTAGTGACAGGGAATAGAACCTTTCTTCCCTAACAGTCCCTGTGCAAGGTGACAAAATTCCCCAAGGACCTCACAGCTTTGTGTGCACATGTGTGTGTGCAAATGTGCAAGTGTGAGTGTGTAAGCATGCAGGGTCCATCTCTCTTCCCTGCCAGGCAGGCTCTGACTCCCAGTGCCCCAGCAGCCATAGGCACCTCCCTGCTGGCAGGATGCCAGGTCTGATTTTCAAGGCTGCTTAGGGGGGAAGCAAAGGGACTGTGGACTTCCGCTGCCTTGTGTCCTTCCCTCTGCTCTGACCAGTGATCTCAAAGGCAACATGGCCTTTGGCCTGCTGTGACATGTCCCCTATGCTCCTGCCCCTGGCACAGTGTCAGGCTGCAGAGAACATCCAAGGAGGGGGATACTGAGCCAAGAAGCTTCCCTGGGGATCAGTGCCCTTGTGTCCACTTACAGTCCTCTCCAGAGTACAGGGTGACCACCTGCGGCTCTGGACCGACTCCCAGCTGGTTGATGGCCTGCACCTGGACGTGATAGGGAGCGAAGACAGCAGAGGTCATCACCCGCAGGCTATGGTTGGTGACTGTCTCTTCCTGCCACTCCCCGGAGCTCTCCTGGGACCTCCAGCTCACGCGATACTCCAGCCCTGGCCCATTCTGCTCCATGGGCTTCAGAGGCTGAAACAGATAGTATGGGGACACTGGTTAGAGCTGGGAGACAGAATACCGAACAAGAGCTTAGGCTGGGTGGGAAACATTGTGAACATGCTTGCTTGGTGACTTTAAGTTGGATAGCTCTCTCCTGCTCTTGAAGTGTGGGAAACCTTCATCCCACAGGCCAGATCCTGTACTTATGCAGAGCCCAGCTTTCCCCAAGTGACAGGATTTCTGACAATGTCCCCACATCCTTCTCCATTCTCCATTCCTTTGTATATAGGTGACCATTTATTGGGAAACTGTTTGTTTTGTAAATAGTCACAGACTGTCACATCACAAGTCTATTCCACTCTCTTGCTCCCCAAGAATGAGCAGCTAGGGTCTTGAACCCTGGCTGTGTGGGCTTCCCAGGGATGCCCATCTTCCAGCTGAGCCATTTCTTTCTGGGGAGTGCCCACAGCATCCTCAATACCCAGAGGTGTCCCTTCCTCCTGTCACAAGGTGACTTCCAGGCCCTGAACTTCCTGTATCTTTAAGGGAAACACCAGCCCCCACTAATTATTGCTGATTAGGAATAGTTAGCAGGGAGATTTCTAATATAGGAAGTTGGTCATTCCCACTCTTGTTTTTGTATAAGCAACGCTTGGATTCAGGAAGCATTAGTATGATTTTAACCACCTCTTCAATTTCAGACAAGTAGGAAAGTGCTCTTAAATCAGTTACATGAAATGTATCAAAATGTGATTTTTATGGTGCTAGACTGTAAGACTCATATAAGTGGCAATTTTGTGTGTAGGTGCGAATAATTCAGTCGTGCCACACACACAGTTTCCGCAAAGCCAGCAATGCTTCTTGAGTCAATCAGCCTGCCTAAAATAGTTATTAGAGGCACTAGGTGGAATTAGATTGAAAGTATAGTGCTTAATCAGTAGGATGATTTTGAACCTGTTTATTCGAAGGTGAATATTTACATTAGCAAGGAGGGGAGAATGAAAAGGAAACAAAATCTTTCTGAGAATTCTCATAGTCATTGTTTATATTTACAATCAAGGAAAAGTTTAGCTGATTATTATTTCTTTTTATTTTACTTCACACTATCAGACATACATAACTTCACTAGGACTTTTAGTTCTACCCTGTAACTGGAAACTATTATGATATTATTCGTCAGGCCCTACCAACAAATTTCACATTTTGCTCTAAAAAATAATAATAATGAAATATACCGGTAGAGCTTGCTGGCACATTTTAAAGCAAACAGTGCTGCTATAGGTAATATTTTCATGAAGAAGCAAGTCTGGACTGCAGGCTCTTTTGCGGCTAACGTGCTGGGAAGCTCTTGGTGTTTGACTGTCAGACAAGGGGCACAGAACCTGGCACATCTTACCAGCGGCTGCTACTCCTGAAGCCAGCAGGGAGGCAGACAGAGGGAGGAAGAACAAGCCCCACTCTCCACCTCCCGCCCCTGGGATGTTGGAAAGAGGCTCTGAAATCAGGAATCTGAGGACTTCTAGAAGTGCTTGGAAGTATATTTCAGTGGGCACAGGAAGTCGATGAAATCATTAGCATGGCTTTCCCTGTCTAATTGCCCAGATAGAGCACTTACACTTCAATTGTCAAATAATGGAAGTCTGAACTTGGCCAGGTAATAAGGACTGATGGAGAAAGTTAGTGGAGCCTCCTCTACCTTACTTCCACCTGGGAGCAGGCCATTTTTCTTGCTACACTCAGAGCAGAAAATGATAAACCAGATCCTCTACGAGGGAGACAGATTGACTACAGGTACATAGCTAGGTGATGGTAGAAGTTGCCAAACATCAGTAATGCTGTGTGTGTGTGCCTGTGTGTGATTGGAAATGGGCTATCTCATTAAAGTTCATATTTAACATCTTTATGTATATTATGCTTTTTTGATTGAAATGTACTCCACTCATTCCGTATTATAATATGGTCATAGGTGTGCTTAAGAACCAAGAAAACTGGGAGTCGGGTGGTAGCGCAGCGGGTAAAGCACAGGTGGCGCAAAACACAAGGACCGGCGTAAGGATCCCGGTTCGAGCCCGGGCTCCCCGCCTGCAGGGGAGTCATTTCACAAGCAGTGAAGCAGGTCTGCAGTGTCTATCTTTCTCTCCCCTCTCTGTCTTCCCCTCCACTCTCCATGTCTCTCTGTCCTATTCAACAAAACAACAAGGGCAACAAAAGGGAATAATAATAATAATAATAAAGAACCAAGAGAACTGCCAAGCAAATAATTGTTTAACAGATCACATTCCAGTGGGTTCTACATATGTTTTACAGAATGGGGGGGGGGGGGCGCAGTGATGATTCGGAAGAAGATATTTTTAAAGTGCTGGATTTTAGAACAGTATCTATGAATTCCTGTTTGTGTGACTAGATGCAACTAAATATAAATCTATCAAAGGAAAAGAAAATGGTAAAGTCTAAACCAGGGGTGGGGGGCAGGCGGTGGTGCACCTGGTTAATCACACACATCACATTGTGCAAGATCCTGGGCTCAAGCCCTCAGCCCTACCTGCAGCACCAAGCTTCATGAGCAGTGAGGCAAGCCTGCAAGGGTCTTTCTTCCTCTCTCCATCTCTATCTCCTCTTCCCCTTTCCTCTCAGTTTCTCTGTTTCTGTCCAAAGTAACTAAATAAATAAATAAAATTATAAAATATAAGCATCTGTTGGTGACCCCAAATTCACAGAAATAATTCTCTTAGGTATATTCAGCTTATGTTATTTTAATCCCTTTTAAAAATGTTTGTTTATTACATTAGACATATATACATACGCACATACAGATAGGTAGAGAGAGAGAGAGAGAGGAAGGGGAGGGAGAAATAGAGAAAGAGACACCTGCAGTCCTGCTTCATAACTCCTCAGGCTCTCCCCCTGCAGTGAAGACTGGGGCTTGAACCCGGGTCCTTTCACACGGTATTGTGTGTGCTTAACCAGGTTCATGACTGGCGCCCCCCCCCCCCCGTTTCTGTTTTTAAATTGTAAACTTGCAAACATTACTTCACTGAAATCATGAAATCATTACAATTCTTTTTTCTTTTCTTTTTTTTTTTTTGCCTCTAGGGTTACCACTGGGGGACTGGGTGCCGGCACTATGAATACACCTGCTCCTAGTGGCCATTGTTTTCCATTTTGTTGGATAAGACAGAGAAACTGAGAGGGGATGGGGAGATAGAGAGGGAAAGAGACAGAGACACACTTGCAGACCTGCTCCACTGCTTGTGACGCATCCTCTAGCAGGTGGGGACTGGGGACTTGAACCCGATTCTTGTGGGGGTCCTCGCGCTTTGTGCTATATACACTTAACATGGTGCACCACTGCCCAACCCCAACACATTATAATTTTACAAGCCCAATAATCTCCTTGACATGATCTACCACAGTTAGACCCTGTCTCAAAACATTTTATCATAGTGATCTTAAAAATACACAAAGGACCTTGGTGAAAGCCCCTGCTTCCCACCTGCAGGGGTGCTTAACAAGTGGTCAACAGTGCTGCGGTGCCCCTCCTACCCCACCTACTCTTTCCTTCTCAATGTCTCTATCATATACTTTTATGTTTTTTAAGCAGAGCACTGCTCAGCTCTGGCTTCTGGGGGTGCAGGGGATTGAACCTGGGACTTCAGAGTCTCAGGCATGAGAGTCTTTTTGCATAACCATTGTAGCAAACCCCTGACCCAAATAAATATTTTTAAAAATATACAAATGAAGCATGTATTGATAGGCCATAACGAACACACAAATCTTATTTTCTTATTGTTCATTGTTTTGCAATGTGCAGTGTGGAACTATGCCCCATGTAATCTTATATTCTCGTAAGCCACTACTAAATCACACACACACACACACACACACACACACACACACACACACACACACACCGTTCATTATGTTTAGCAAACAGACTGAAAAGAAGGAAAATAACAGATACACAAACCCACGTTTGAGAATACACACCTCCCATCTTATAATCATTTCCTTGGGCTGAGAAGCTTGGACCCTTATGTTTTGTGGATTCTTGTCTGGAGCTGGAAAAGGACAAGCATTAAAATTATTTCTTCCCACTTATGGAATATATATAGTTAATTATACATCCCACCTTTCCATAAAACATCAATTAAAAATAGCTTTGTATTGGTTCATTCCTAGCTGACACACTCTGAAATATAATTTTAAGAATTTTTTCTCTAGCCTTTTAAAGATACAATTGGCATGGAAAACTGTAAGATTTAGGTTGATATAAAACCCTGGGGTGAGGGTGAGGGTGGATTTTCAGCTTCCCAGGGTGGGGGTGGGGTATGGGGGATGAGACAGTCTTTTGGTGGTGGGAATGGTATTTATGTACACTCCTATTAATTTGTAGTCATATAAATCACTGGCAGATGACCCCACCAATCTGTCCTGGAGCCCTGCTTCCCCAGACCCCTGCCCCACTAGGGAAAGAGAGAGACAGGCTGGGAGTATGGATCGACCTGCCAATGTCCATCTTCAGCAGGGAAGCAATTACAGAAGCCAGACCTTCCACCTTCTGCATCCCATAATGACCCTGGGTCCATACTCCCAAAAGGATAGAGAATGGGAAAGCTCTCAAGAGAGAGGATGGGATATGGAGCTCTGGGGATGGGCATTGTATGGAATTGTACCCCTCTTATCCTATGGTCTTGTCAATATTTCCACTTTATTTTAAAGATTTTATTTATTAATGAGAAAGATAGGAGGAAAGAGAAAGAACCAGACATCACTCTGGTGCATGTGCTGCCAGGGATTGAACCCAGGACCTCATACTTGAGAGTCCGATGCTCTATCTACTGTGCCATCTCCAGGACCTCAATATTTCCATTTTATAAATAATTTTTTTTTAAAAAAGAAGTTAAACCTGCTTTGTACAATTCTTAGCCTACTTTATAAATATAGTTTAATTTTAAACTTGGCTTACTTTTGTATAGAACTTTCTTTAGATATAATATTTGTCTCTAAGAAAGTAAAACTAGGTATGACTCATTAGTTGACAAGTTTTAGGGAATTCACAGGATAAACAGCAGGTGGCGCCCCAGGAAACCCATCCTGTGCATTCATTTCCCAAGGCTGCCTTTGTATCAATTCAACTTACTCTGAAACTACACACCTATCAGATTCATTCAGTACCTCCACCTGCTTTGTCTCAGTTCTAAAAAGGGTCAATATTTATCTCACTCAGGAAAAAAACTAGAATCAATTCATGCGACACAGATGAACATCAATTCACTTATACAAACCTAAGCACAGTCATTCTTGAGATTCCAACTAATCTTGGGGTGGGGCGAGGTGGTGGCAAATCTGGTTGAACATACACGTTACCATATGGAAGGACCTGAGTTCAAGCCCCTGCTCCTCATCTGTGGGGGGTATGCTTCACGAGTGGTAAAACATGTCTGCAGTCGTCTGTCTGTCTGTCTGTCTCTCTCTCCCTCTCCCTCTGCCTCTCTCTCCATCCCTCCTCTTTCAACTTCTCTGTATTCTATCAAATAAAGTAGAAAAAAAGATAGGAACAAAAAAAGAAAAGGCTGCTGGGAGCTATGGACTATAGTGGTGGCCCCAAGCCCCAGTGATAACCTGGTGACAATATATAACAAAAGAAAAGAAAGAAAGAGAAAAAAAAAACATCTTGGGAGTTTAGATACTGAATTAAAAGACTGTCCTGAATTAATGATATAAAGTATAGGGGGGGAAGCCCCAACATACAGATCATTAGTCAAAAGATGTGTTTCAGGAAGTCAAATCCTCGTTCTATGTGTATATTGAAATTAAAGTCAGGCAGAACTTGCTTTGTGAGACCTGATCAGAATAAGACATCTACCCCCTAGAAACTGTCAAGAGGCTTCTGCTGTACTTCATGGCTTTAGCACACAGGATGCCCACTTCCGGGATGGGGGTCTGAGCTGGCACACCATGCCAGCTGATCCCGCCACCCCATCCCAGGCCCGTACCTGCTGGAGGTGTCTCGTGGTGCTCCGAGGGTAAGCTGGGCAGGCTGCTCCCCACCTCGTTCAAGGCCGTGACCCTGAACTGGTACCTCACGTATGGAGCCAAGGCCAGAAGCACGGTGGTGTCACTTCCTGGGACCCTTGCCATCTCCTCCCACTGCCCAGGCTCCTCTCTGTCCCCTTCAAACTCCACAATGTATTCTGCACAGGGAGGGAGGAAGAGGGGGAGTCAGGCATCCGAGGGCCTCACACATTTGCAGGAATGAGGAGATGAGACCTTGAGGAGTCGCTGCCCTGTACAAGGACGTTCCCAGATTCCTACCTTTGACGTGGCTGTTGTGAGGGTCTCCTGCCTGCCAGCTCAGCCGGACACTGCGATTCTGCCTCTCAGAGAGGTGCAGGCTGTGTGGGGGATCAGGCACATCTAGAAGAAGGAGAGTCAGGTCAGGAGAAGGCAGCTTTGTTTGGCTACCCTGCTACCTCCGGCAGGGGGCCCTCCCCTGGCCCACTCTACTGGCCACATCACAGACCCCACTCTCAGGACAACTGAGCCCAGGAATTGGCATTTCTCCACACCCCTGCAATCATGAGGCTCTGAGAACCAGGGTTGACATTACTGATGCCCTGGAGAGCTGGAGGTCCTAGGTTTGGTGATATTCCTGCAGACCAGTTCCAGGTCAGAGCAAGGAGGAAGTAGGTGGACAGGGATGCAGGGGTGGGGGCAGGTAGTACGTGTGTACTACCAGGGGTGACTGCAGGGATCTGAAATGTGCACATTGAAGAGAGAGAGAGAGAGAGAGAGACTAGCACTGACTTAAAAGACTAAGATTTCAGGGTACATTTCCACATCACTACCACAACCAAAGTTCTGGGTCCCCATCCTCCCGAAGATAACCACTATAGTTTTCACTAAGGCTTAGAGATTTGCTTGCTTCTGTTTTTTATTATTTGTATGTTTGATTTTCATATTTCATTTATTTATTCCTTTGATAAAGACAGTGAGAAATTGAGAGGAAAGAAGAGGATAGAGAGGGAGAGACACCTGCAGCACTGCTTCACTGCTTGCCAAGCTTTCTCCTTGCAGGTGAGGACAGGGGACTTGAACTCAGTTCCTTGCATAGTGTAATATTGTACATTCAACCAGGTGTGCCACCACCGGGACCTCTGTTTGTTTCTTTTTATAAGCTGGTGTGTATCAGCTCTTAAGATTTCACATAGGAGTGAAACCATCCTATAGTTGTCTATTACCTCTTATTACACTAAGCATAATCACCTCCAGTCCCATCCACTTGGTCCCAAAAGACCCAACACTAGCATCTTCATGAAACGCACAGAGGCTTTGCCCCCCCCCCAGCCTTGGATAGGGAGCAAAGCCCCTTGTATCCTGACAGCCTGCTCTGGTCTCTCTCGCCTCCAAGGGTCCCCACTGCCCGTCCCATCCTCAGAATATTCTCTGTTGGGAACACAGTTTACTTACTGTGAGCAAAATGGATTATGGGACATGAACGTAATTAGCATATATGGATGATGTCAGCCTGATGTCACGAGCATATGACAACTGTACCCAAATGCACAATGGATTGTGGGTATAGGAAGTTACTTAAATGAGTGTCTGGTGGAAATTGCTCTCTGTTCCTGCTGCTCTTCACTTGGTCACCTTTCCCTTCTCCCCAGACCCACCATGCTGCTTCCCCTGGGACCTGCACGCCATGTAGCTGAATGTGGTAAATAAAGCTCAAGGGCTGCGGCACACACCACGTGGCTGGCTGGTCTTTCCTCATTGCTTAGTTTGTGCCATGGTTTTCAGGTACCTAAATAATCCATGTTGTAATAAAACTGTTAAACCCCAACAAAGTACCACAGATTATTTTTTTAACTTTTTAATTACTATACTGCTCTGCATTGTTGGAGGGAGTGACTAGAGCTTTGGGGACACCTTCTTTCTCTTCTGCTAAGAGATTTCCCTGCCTCAAATGCCCACGGGCAATGAAACCTACCAGAAGGGAAAGACAGCGAGCACTAGTTCATTTCCTTAAGGCTGGAAGAGGAGAAGGAATGTTTACGCAAATGGAATGATATTCTTAGTGCAAAATCCAAGCCAGTAGGGTGTGTGTGGGGGTTCCAGGACTCCCTGACCCCAGAGCCCCGGGGACAGTGGGTTTGGCAGGGCATCTCCACCCATGACTCACCCAGAACGGTGACCTGGGTCTTGTCCTCAGTGCTGTCCAGGTCTGTGTGTGCAGAGCAGGCATATACACCTTGGTCCTCCAGTGTGATGTTGAAGATGGTCAGAGTCACTCCTTCTATGACCAGCCTGCCAGGGTAGAGATGGAAAAGGCTGAGGGTGGGTGACAGTCACAGACAGAAGAGGTGTCACCCTCTCCATAACAGATGCTGCCTTAGAACTCAATTCAGACTCTCACTTTCCCTCTCTCCCTCTCCCTCCCCCCCCACACACTTGCACCCCACAAACAGGCAGCCTCCTTGAGGGCTGTGGGTCTACACACCTCACACTTCCCAGAGCTCACCCTTATAGAGTCTGATGGTGCTGGGGACTGCACAAAGGAGGAGCGCTTCATTACAGGAGCCCCCCCCCCCCCCCCCACACACACACACATCCTGCTTTGCAGCGATCCAGGAGGTCAGAGGTGAGCCAGGCCACATCTAGGTCCCAGCTCTATAAATCCATTGCTCCTGGCAGCCTTGTTTATTTATTTATTTATTTATTTATTTATTTATTTATTTATGCTATTTTATTTGCTAGAACAGAGAGAAATTGAGAGGGGTGGGGAAGATAGAGAAGGAGAGAGAAAGACAGACAGTCACACACCTGCTTCACCACTCATGAAGCATCTCCCCTAACAGGTGGTAAGCTAGGGGCTTGAACCCAGGTCCTTATGCATGGTATCAAGTGTGCTCGACCAGATGCATTACCACCCAGCCCCAGAACTTTGTGTTAGAAACCAGTCATGTCAGAAATTCTTTGCTATTTCTGTCTCTAGCCTCCAGGGGTGTTTGGCCAACATCAGGTTAAACACAGATCACAGGTCAAAAGGTCCTAAAGTCAAAATAAGCCTTATCTGACACCACTGAACTATGCCAGTGTACTCGGGGAAAGGTCAGGAGCAAACACAAACTCATGGAATCATTAGAACTGGAGATGACACGTCTGCTACAGAGGGTTTGCATACTAGGCAAGAGATTCCTCCACTGTGTACTTCACTGAGATGTGTGTGCTCAACATATGCACACAGACTCAATAAATAGGGGAGATGGCCTGCACTCATGGTATTTGTGAACCCCCATCTCAAGAGGATCCTCTGTATCTGCCCTTCTGGACTCATTTCTTACCATCACTGGTATGATGAAGTGATTCTTTCCACCTGGGGTTCATGATGGAAACCCAGATGCCAGCACCAGGCTCCATCCCCGGGACCACCTTATGCCAGAGCTGAGCGCACTCCACCCTCATTACAATGTGCACCTTTGACTAAGTCCAATGGGCACCCTCCAGTTTTGAATGAGCCCCGTGTGGATCCCCATGCACCCTCACTGTCCACTCTGCTGACACTCACCTGCCATCCTCTGTGCTGTTCGAGTCTAGGGAGACCCCATCCTTACTCCAGGACAGTCGCAAGCTGGCCCTCAGCTGGGCATCACACTGGCTGTCACAGCGTAGTGCCAGTGTGTGGTCAACAGGCACCCTTGCATTCTTGGGAGAGACGTGGAGCTTGGTGGCATCTGTTTTTGCCAGATAAAAAGACACAGTAGATCAGCACGGGCAGTTTACGCTGCTATCAGCTGCCTGTCATTTCACAAGCCAAGGCTGTCACTGTGGTGGAGCAGCCTCACACTGTGTGTGTGTCACTGGACACTCAATAGCATCAGAAAAAGTACTACCAAGTGGCTGCCCAGCCCAATTCCATATACATATGGGGGGAAGACTGTAGCACTGAGCGCCCCCAGGGCTGTCTATCATCTCCCATGTGGTGCTGGAGGCTCCCTTCCCCCAACCCCCTCCCTTCTCTGTCTGTGCAGGCAGAGTAAGCACAGAGCTGAGCTGCTGTGGTCCAAGACAGGACAGCATCCCCACCAATCACTCTCTCTCCAGTCCCTCTGAGAGGACTTTTTGCAGCTGATGATACTGCAGTCAGGCAGTCCGGGAAATACACCCTTTGGCACTGCCACCGGCACCAGCTCTCCAGGCTGTCACTGGTGCGGGCACCAGCACACCATGTGCAAAGCCTGCAAGCCTGGGAGTCTGCTCAGCTAGGGGACCTGGGAGCTCACAGTACACCCATGATGCCTCATCTGGGAACATGGAGACAAAAAGAGCTTGCGTGTGAGCCTTGCCAGGTATACATGGAACTTCATGTATGTGAGCCCTGCCAGGTACACACAGAACCATGCTTGTGAGCCACACACATAACACAGAATCACATACATGCAAGTCACATCCAGTACACACAGAATCACAAATGTATGAGGCATGCCCAGTATATGTATGTGAGCCCAGGAAAGTACACACAAAATCAGACACTGTAAGCCATGACATGTACACACAGAATTGCACATATGTGAGTCACACAGAGCACCCACAGAATCACACACATGTGAGCCCTAGCGTGTATGCATAGATTTGCACACGCAAAGTGCATGCTGACTGCATTACTTCGGATGTCCAGGGTGGCCGTGACCGCCGTCTTGCCCTGGGCGTTCTCCACCCAGCAGGAGTAGGCGCCTGCGTCATCTTCGGTGGCCAGGCTGATCTGCAGGCTCCCGTTCTTGTGGACCTGGTACCGCCCGCCCTCCAGGGCCTTGGTCTCGTCCTCCTTCTGCCTGTGGACAGGGACAGCGCATGCACTTGGGTGTGGCCGGCTCATGTTCCGGAAGCACCCACAGCTGACACTGCCCTGTAGACTGGTCCCTTTCTCAGGTGCTCAGCTGACCCTGACTGTTCCACGGGAGCTGCTTTTGTCTGCAAGCAGGGGCAGGGGGGCTGCGTGTCTGTCCTCATGTCTGTCTCATGCTCTGGGGCTGGAGGAGAGCCGGGCCACACTGGGTCCCTGCAGAGCTCTCAGAGCCACAGGGATGACTGCACACCTGTCCCCGGAGCTGTGGGTGTGCTCTCACTCAGGGCTGCCTGGCGGCAGGGAGAGTGATGGACAGAGAGGATCACCATCCTGCCTGGGCCACTGGGAGAGTCCCCAGGGGGCCCTAGCCTACAGATACCACCTCCTATCCCTCCTTCCCCTGCAGTCAACATGTCATCTACCTTTGTTGCCACAGACAGGGCCCTAGCTCCTGAGACACACTGAGACATCTACTTAGCATCCTGTTAGGGGTCTGCTTAGGGAGGGTCTCCTCTGGAGGCAGGACACTGGCAACCCCTCCCCTACTCTGCAAGCAGCCAGGAAGAAGGCCCAGTATGTCTACATCTGGCCCAGTATGTCTGCATCTCCCTCTACCTGACCAGAAGGCCATAAACTGCAAGTGAATGTAGATGTGGCACCAGGAGACAAATGCTGAAGCACATCCCCTGAGGGTCGTGCCCTTCCTCTGAAGGGACTGTCAAGCTGGGAAGGCCAGGAGGCATGGACTTTCCCTTTCTCTCTCTTTCTCAGGGGGTCTACATGTCTACATGACCTAAACTTCTTCTCTCCTTTTGTCCTTACTTTCTCTCAAGAAATGCTCTTCTTGTCCCTGAAACATGGCCGGCTCTCTTTGTGATTCTTCCACGTATAAATCAATCTAGAAGCCCAGGCGAGGGCATTAAAGGGAATGGCCCCACTTAACACTTGGAGCAGTGAGACTGAAGGCACCCTGACCCCCAGCATAGAAAAGCAACTCCCAGGTATAAGCCGGAATCGTGTGAGTGTGTATGTGCGACTAGAATGAAAGGTAGGCTGACA
>NW_026648116.1:42500-79224 GCF_950295315.1 Erinaceus europaeus | reverse complement strand
AAAGACAGTTTGCATATTGTTAACCATACCCGATTAGATAATTTACTTGAGAAATAGATACAATCTTTGCAGGTTCATGCATATGATACTGTCTCTATAAATATTTAAGGTATGTAGCTTTGTGTATGACATTCAACACATTGGAAAGAAGTATGAACAAGGGGTTTTGACCAAGGTAAAGCCAAGCACAACTTTTCATAACCATTATCTTCATGCAGACTGCCAAGGCAAGCACACCAACCAGACAAGCAACAGACAACAAATACCAACACATTTCAGCTTAAACGAAACGAAACAAAACAAAACAGAACAGTTTAATAACATCAAAATATTTGTCCTGCTCATCTCAGTTTTCTTTAAATATCTTATATTGGCAACATTTTTTTTCAAATTCTGTTTACTTATTTATGTGTTTTACTTTTCAAAGTCCATAGAGAATATTTAGTACACATTAGTACTTTAAAAAATGTACTTTAATTCACACACAGATAAATATATACATATATATGTATATATTATATATATACACACACATATATATCATTTATAATAAATGTTTATCCAGAGCCTGTCAGTATCTTCTATTACACTGGATTAAAATTAGAGTGCCACTCTGTCTTCTAAACTACCATATTCAGCTAAAACATTTTAAATGAAAGAAAGGTTTACGGAAGCACAAAGTTATGAAAGCGGAATGCTTGCAGTGAGTTCCACATGCTTAAAAAAACACAAGATAGGTAGCAGTGCTACATTAAGTCAAGCCACTATGGTATATATATTTATATTTCTTTCAGTGACACACATCAACTGAAAGCATTTACAAGTGAAAAAGTCAAAATAAAATTAAGACAAGGATAAAGACCATGGGGGTGACAGAAAAAAATTGGAAAATGGAGAAAGAATTGTAGACATTCTGTATCTTGTCTATAAAGATCCTACCCAAGAAATTTTGTTCCTTGAGGCCCAAGCTGCAGGATTCGGCTAACCAAACTCTCACCCTCATTTACAGGGGGAGGATTGGTAGGAAGATGCAGTTTACTGAATAACATCCATGCAGCAGGAAGAGAAACGAGAAGGGGAAATTGTGAACAAACTGTCAGTCGTGACAGAGCCTGCCTGATTTGCACCCAAGTGCCACCTCAGAAAACGAATTTCATTTATCTTTTTTTTTCTTTTACCACATCGCCATGGGTTGGTTCCTTAAAATTACCTTTCAAAAGATTGTACCCAAGTAGTCATTTATTTCATGTGGTGATAGGGTTGGTAGCATCGACTACTGATTACTAAAAATGGTGCCTTGACTTCCACAGGGACGGTTAGAACTCCATGCACTCACTGAGCAGAGAGCATGCTTCTTGGTTAGTGAAAGGTCTGACCAGCAAACTGAGACAAGGAAATATCAGCCTGCTCACTTTCTTACAGAACTACATAGCTTTGTGACCTCTGACTCTCCACAAAAGATAATGCTTAGCGACGATAATAATAAGATAATACTTAATAATAATAATACTTAGCGATAGTCCAACTAAGAGATATTATTTGTTCACTACATGAGCTCACAAGAGTCAAAAGAAAGCCGAAGATGTGATGAGAGTAAAATCAACAGAAGAACTTACCCTAAGAATTGTGCCCCCGCAGGACCCATTTCTACCAGCCTACTGGCTAATCCCTCTCCTTCCACCATGGGGGGTGGGTTGGCCAGTTTATGTCTCTTTACCAAACGGCAGGTGATGCGAGTGGGGGCCGTACACTTGCGTGGAGGGATGATGATCCTCATGCCGTGATGACGACTTCCTCTCATGGAGCCGCCTCTTGCATCTACCATAAAGCTAACCAGAAACCTGACAGAGAAGATCAGAGGCCAAGTCAAGGTAAGAAATCAACCATCTTCACAGGAGGCTTTCAAATAAAAGCGTGAAAAGTA
The DNA here is from genome assembly GCF_950295315.1 of Erinaceus europaeus. Taxonomy (NCBI): domain Eukaryota; kingdom Metazoa; phylum Chordata; class Mammalia; order Eulipotyphla; family Erinaceidae; genus Erinaceus; species Erinaceus europaeus. The sequence continues at coordinate 77,300 of NW_026648116.1, read as the reverse complement.
TAACGCTACAGGCAATGCCGCTACAACCTCCTCTCTTGAAAAAGCAGTGGGAAATGAATACAGTGCAGTCACATCAAGCCTGCACTGAACCTGTGCACGAGGCAGAAGCTTAAGATGCGGCTTATTGGGTGGCCTGTGGTCACCTACAGGAAGTCATGCGTTTCATCAGATGATCAAATGGAAGGAAGAGACTGCTTCAAAGTTGGAATAAAAAAAGTATCTACTGAAGACTACCACATATCCAGAAACAAAACCACAGGAGTGTGGTCTTTCTGTGCAGTTTGTCCAAGGGATATTTTAACTACACATTGTTTTAGCCATATGCTAACTACGTAAGATGGGACTCCACAGTATGTCTTAACATGTACGACTCATAAAATGATTCCACAGTTACTGTGGAATAAGCACACTCACTGTTACTACATAAAGCAGAATATGACTGCAGCATCTGACTAATTTTGCTAGGGAAATTTTGATGGAAAGGATAACATAATCCTTTCAGTATAAGTTTGACTTTAAAACTTTAACCTACACGTGAGTATTTATAACATGCACAAGTTATAACTTGAGCTTTTTTTTTTTTTTAGGAAGTGACTTTAAATAACAGAATTGCCATTGGTTCTTACAGGAAAAGCAACGAGCAAGAACAATTTCCATGTAAATATGGAAATGTAACTAAATTGTGTCCTATCTAAGAATGGTACAACTCATCGTAAGTATTGATTCCTAGTTGTATCATGAAAAAAGAAAACCCTGCATATGATCTCCCTCTGTGACAAGTGTTACTAAGCATTCAGTGAGTATGATCCATGTGTTTGCTAAGTGGGAGAAGGCATCTCGGACAGGGAGACGAGGAACTACCTTCTTTTCTGCTTCCTGGGTTGTTACTGGGGCTTGGCACCAACACTATAACTCCACTGCTCCTGCAACCGTTTCCCCCCCTTATTTTGGATAAGATAGAAACTGAGAGGGGAGGGGAAGATAGAGAGAGGGAGAGAAAGACAGACACCTGCAGACCTGCTTCACTGCTCAGGAAATGACACCCCCTGCAGGTGAGGAGCCAGGGGCTCGAATCGGCATCTTTATGCGGGTCCTTGCGCTTTGTACTATGTGCGCTTAACCCAGGTGCCACCACCCAGCCCCAAGAAGCATCTGTCTTTTCATTCTAACTACGGCATGTGAACATATGCATATTACTGGAAAAGTCCAAAATCCTGATAATTTGAAAAATGAATACTGACAGGGAGGAAAATACTCCTAACTATCAAAACCCGCCATTAATTCATATCAGAACAGCTCTAACATCCTTCAAGTAGAATTTGGGACCCTGCATGAAAATGCAAGCTAGGGGCCCTTTCCTAGAGAGGAAGGTGCCTCTTCAAATAAGAAAAGTGACGACGGAGCAAACTGCTCTGCCATTTGCATGGAGAGGATAAAAAGGACGGGGTCATTTTTCAGTCAGCTCAATTTTCAGATCTAACTCTTGCAACCAGTAAGATGGAATTACCTTGACACGTTTCCCCCCTACATTAGAGACTTAGCTGTTTTCTCTAGGTTTATCTAAGTTTTCTATAACAGCATTCCACTCTGATATTGAACAGGGGCAGAGGAAGAGGGACTGACTTCCTCAGAAACAGAAAACATTGCCCCCTCATCAAAGATAAAGACGCTTTTCCAAGTGCAGATATCTCCACATGATACTTTTTAAAGTCATGTGAACATGACACATTTCGTCTCCAGAGTTAAATAAAATAAGTCTTACTTGAATCTGCTCTAAAAAGGTGAAATTGACTTAGACAGACATGTTCAACTACTTTTATATGCTTTTTAAAAAAATTATAGACCAGAGCACAGCTCAGCTCTGGCTTATCATGGTGCTGGGGAATGAACCTGGGACCTCATTGTCTAAAGCTTGAAAGTCTTTTGCATAACCATTATGCTATCTCCACAGCCCAAGACAAAAATCTGGTCTTTTCTGAGCAAGTTTAAGAGTTAAAACTTCATGAGGAAGAATACCAGTTAACAGGATGGATTAAAAACAATTCAAGACAAAGCCCATCCTTGAAAATTCAGTTGTATGAGTACAAATAAAGACTGGAATATTTGCACTGAGAAGGTAGTGTTTGTACTGGCAACTAACAGCTGAGTTGCACAGACAGTAATTCAGATCAGCTCTCTCTTGTTCACTGTTAGACCTATAGAGCTGAGTACAGTTCCTGTACATAATAAATATATATTTTTTATTTTTTTAATTTTATTTATTTATTTTCCCTTTGGTTGCCCTTGCTGGTTTTTTTTATTGTTGTAATTATTGTTGTTGTTAATTGATGTCCTTGTTGTTGGGTAGGACAGAGAGAAATGGAGAGAGGAGGGGAAGACAGAGACGGGGAGAGAAAGACAGACACCAGCAGACCTGCTTCACTGCCTGTAAAGCGACTCCCCTGCAGGTGGGGATCCAGGGGCTCGAACCGGGATCCTTACTCCGGTCCTTGCGCTTTGCGCCACATGTGCTTAACCCGCTGAGCTACCGCCCGACTCCCAATAAATATTTTTTAATAAATATTTTTTAATAAATCAATGAACAGAAATATTTGTCGGGGCCAATGTTTGCTTGAGGCACAGTATCACATGGAAGTAATTTTGTATCCGGGGAAAAGGCTGTTGTTGCTTCTGTGTGTGTCTGTCTCTCTGTTTCTCTCTATCTGAATGAGAAAAATGGCCTGGGAGTTGTGAAATTATGTACACACAAACATCCAGCTTAAAAAAAAAAGGAATAATGAAATCTATTTCATTATGTGTTTCTAGAAACTACCTAGGTTTGAAGGCTGGGGTGATGGCACAGCTGGTTGAGTGCGTTTATTACCATACAAAGACTCTGTTCAACCTCCCCCCAGCACCCCCTCACCCTATTCCCACCTGCAGGGGCAAGTTTCAAGAGTGATGCAGGGCTGCAAGTGTCTCCTTCTCTATCTCCCCATCACTTTCAGTTTCTCTCTGTCCCATATCAAATTAGAAAATGATAAACATAAATATCAAAAAAAGAGAAACTATCTAAGGGCAGACCTGGTGACCAATACCAAAAATGGAGGTGTACTTATGATAAAATATACACACAAGCTTAGCTGAGAAGTCTGAAAGCAATCCAAGGTTTTCAGCATCAATAGAAAAATATTTCAGCTACAAAGACTATCTGAACAAAATGGGGGGGGATGACGTAGACAATAATCCAATCTTAATGACACATTGGAAGGACTTCTGTATTTTGCACAGTGCTCAGTGCACAGCTGGTGCTCATGGTCACCATTCATCGCTCTAATGTTTTCAACTCTACAGAGTCAACAGACTGAGAAGAGGTAGGGAGGTGGGTACCTGTTAAGTACAATAAGTATCCCCTGTTAAGCACTAACATGATAAAACACAGTGCTTTTCTTTTCCAGATTCATTCCGTATACATTTTGTGCAAAACAAAATTTCATGCAGTGTTAACAGCGAAAAAATTAAATGGCGATGTTCATCATTAACAATATCTTACTAATATTCAAGTGATAGCAGGGAGTATACAGATGATCTTAAAACGGACACATGGATGCTTCTAGTTTTAGGAACAGCAGATGACAAATTCTGAGAACATTACAGACATTGACACAATCTAACTGTGTGTGTGGGGGGATTCACATAAATGAAAAGTACAAAGAAATAAAAGGATGGTTCACATAAAGGACACAGTTATCACCTTGAATCATACTGAGGAAGTGGAGAATAACTGCAAAATAATTCAGAAAGCAAATGGGGAAAAGTTAATGCAAGATCATTAGAAGCAGGCAACAGAAAATGCCAATGACAAGCAGAGGGAAAATAAAAACATCAGAACAAAGAAACCGAGGCATTTAGCATTTGTGTGACACCCATGAAAAACATTTGCCTGAAATGGCTAAGCTATCCTGCACACATCGCATTAGTGAAATGTCCTCAAATACAAGTTTTTCTTTTCAAATAATACCACCTGCCTTCCATTCCCTTTGCTTGCCTACACACACCTACTACCTTCAAAATACTTAAGAGCAATGAGACAGAATTTGGACATCCAAATACTTGACTGTTTCCAGTGAATGAAAAGCTGGTGTTCCTCTGGCTTCAGCTTACTCAGTTTCTGCTTCTTGCACAGAGACACAAGCTTGGAGCTCTTGATCTGTTCACATGGTGACAATTGACAAAACCTGATTCAAAGAACTCTTGGCATGTCCTGCATGTCTACCTACTGAGTGTAGCTTGCATAGTTTATATTTTCTTGCTGATAAAGTATAATTATAACTTTAGTATTTCAGATATGCAGGTAACACCAAACATAATCTGGCAAGTCTCACATTTCTATTTTCTTCTTATAGAAAAAATACATAACCCCTCCTACCCTATGGTTTTGTTAATTAATCTTTTCTTAAATAAAAAAGAAAAAATACGCAAATCATTTGGCAAATCATAAGCCTATGTCATATGAGAGGAAAAAAAAAACAGCATTCACTCAGCTAATTTAAACACTAAATATTTGAGTGAAATTCTTTAATTTATTGGAAGCAAAGTAGTGATGTAAATTAACAGAAATATTATCTTTAGAAGCAGGCTGGGGGTACAGATTGACCTGCCATTGACCATACTTAGTGGAGAAGCAATTACAGAAGCCAGACCATCTACCTTCTGCACCCCATAAAGAATTTTGGTCCAGGAGGCCGGGCGGTAGCACACCAGGTTAAACACACATACTACGAAGTGCAAAGCACCTATGTAAGGATCTCCTGCTCCCCACCTGCAGGGGGGTCACATCACAAGTGGTGAAGCAGGTCTACAGGTGTCTATCTTCCTCTCTTTCCCTCTTTATCTTCCCCTCCTCCCTTAGTTTCTCTCTGTCTTATCCAAAAAAAGAAGAAGGAAAAATTGGCCGGAGGAGTAGTGGATCCATAGTGAAGGCACTGAGCCCCAGTGATAACCCTGGAGGCAAAAATAAAATAAAATAAAGAAGATTCTGGTCCATACTCCCAGAGGGATAAAGAATAGGGAACCTCCCACTGCAGGGAGTAGGGTACAGAACTCTGGTGATGGGAATTATGTGGAATTGAAGCCCTCTTATCCTACAATCTTGTTAATCAGTATTAAATCAACTCACAAAAAAGAGAAATATCTCCATCTTAATTTTATTGGACAGAAAACTCAGAAAAAAACCTTCATTTGAATAAAGTAAAATTAAGAGAAATTACTGTATTTCATCCTTTATTGAAAAAGAAAATGAAAGAATTATAAGCAACAAGAGAATTACTCATCAGTAATTTAATTAACTTCTTTTCCAACACAGTTGTTTTAATTAACATAAGCAAATACATTTGCTTAGAAAAGTATTCACTAGTGACTAACAAATACATATCATGTATACTCACAAATGAGGTTCTTTACCAGATCAATACTTCACATATATGAAGCTTGTCAAAATTCATAACTGTGTATAATGAATCTACTGTTAATTAAGCAAACATGAAATAAGCAAACAAGGCTTTTGAGTTACTTACCCAGAATGAATAGGACTTGAGACAAGATTGACATTGTCCAACGTGTCTGCAGCCCAGCTGTAATGTCTAAGAGAATCTGAGTCAAATTCTCTTGTGAATGTTAGGTGCTGAAAAATAAAATAACACATTGCTTCAACAACTCACAAGACACTGGCTTCTCTGGACGGGCAGGATAGTACTATGGAAGCCCAGAGGCAATATGCAAATATGCGATTTTAATTTTTGTTTCTTCCATAGGCCAATGCTGAAGTTGTAAGAAAACAGATTTTATTAATGCACTATATTATTTCAATCTTTTTAAAAAGAGTTTCATTTTTTTTAATTTGTTATTAGATAGAGAAGACAGAGAGAAATTGAGGGAGAAGGGGGAGCTAAACAGGAAGAGAGACAGAGAGATGCTTGCAGACCTGCTTCACTGCCTGTGAAGTGACTTCCCTGCAGGTGGGGATCGGGGGCTCGAACCGGGATCCTAACCAGTCCTTGTGCTTTGCGCCACGTGCCCTTAACCCGCTGCACTACCGCCCAACTCCCTTAAAAAAAAATTTTTTTTTTAAGAGCTTCATTTTTAAAGCCTTTTTCAAAGTTCTCATATATTCATTTTGGAAAGAGACACTGAAAATGAGGAGGAATGGGGAGGTAGAGAAGGAAAGACACCTGCAGCCCTGCTAGCCACTGGTGAAGCTTCTCCTCTGCAGATGGGGGCTGAAGGCTTGAACCCGGGTCCTTGTGCACCGTAATGTCTGCATTTAACCAGGTGCACTAACTGCCTCTATGTCAATCTTTTCAGAAAGCCTTGTGGGTAACGGACATGGCAAAAAGATGCCATAGAAATAACTCCAACTATGACTTTCAGTATGTCTACGAACCTTGAACTTCATCTCCAGTGTCAACTGTGAAATGCTTTCCTGAATCTCAAAATGAAGATAAAAGATTCAGTCTTTAGACTTCTATGTTCAGGTGGAAGAGAGTGGCTAGCAGCATGCGAGTGATGCTGCCAGATAAAGACAGGACTCCTCTCTGAATGCATCAGAGTAGCTGAGATCTACATCACAAAGACCTTCAAGAGTCCAGCTCACATTTTTAACTCAGGGTAAATTCTCACTTAACCAGTGCAGAATCTGGGGATTTGTACCTACAGGGCTCACTGTTGCAGAACAGGAAGACCGAGAGTACTTTGGAGGAAATCTGAGTAGCTTCAAAGATGCTGCTGTTTACTGCAAAGGACTTCTGCGGATTCTGGGAGTGGTGCACAGCAACAAGCTGTCAAAACCTACCCAGGAAAGTCTCCATACGGCATAATGGAGCTCTGTGACACTTTCATATGAGAAAGAGATTTAATGTTTGGGATTTTTTAAGCAAAAAGGTCTCAAAAAAAGAGACCTTATTGGTGGCATGTCTGGTACAGAGTTCACCTTGTCAAGCATAAGGACCTGGGCTCAAATCTGAGTGCTCAGGTTCAAGCCCTGGGTCCCCACCTGAAGGAGGGATAGTACATGAACGCTGGAACAATGCCACATTTGTCTTCCTTTCTGTGTCTCTGTAGAAAGAGAGAAAGAAAAAGGGGGGGAAATAGTGTCAGGACAGGTAAGGTTCCTCACAGGTATGGAGACCAAACAGTAGGTCTGGTGGCAAAAAAAAGAAGAGGAAGAAGAAGATAGAGGAGGAGGAAGAGAAAGGAAGGAAGGGAGGGAAGTGGGAGGACTCAAAAAAACATACCGGAATTTCAAATAAAAACTCAGAGAGAACCACGAACAAACCAGAGATAGCCTGAGATCTATCAGGACCGGAAATTAGTCTCACTTCAGCAAAGTCTTGAATGGATTAAAATAATCAGCCTCCACTGTGCTTTCCTGGCAGGAAGTGGATCTTCTATGGGTGAAGACATTGGCATCGAGTGTGTTACTTCTCTACCTTACAGAAACATACTATCTAGCATGGCACAGAAATCATTGTACGGCCAGAGCACATGAAGAGAATCGGATGGGTGCTACAAAGGGAACTCCCAGGTCAGCCTCTATTTCGGGTGAGCTAACAGAAACTTTACAATAATTATGACTACCACATTTGAAAAAGAAAATTAGGGCAAAAAGATAAAAGTCTGATGAAAAGCAGGTAGTTTAATAGACCACTGGAATCAAATGAATGTTTATTCAGTTCTAAATGTAGCGTCAGTTCTTAACGAAGCACAATCAAAAACCAGGGTTGGTAAATTAGAGCCATGAATGAAAAAAATGCACAAAGATGAAGGATAGCTTTAAAAAATGAAAAACACAAAAAATTAACAGACAAGCAGAACACAGTGACTGGCTCTAACATGAGTAGCTATGGCTGGATGTACAGAAGTAAACAGGAAAACAGCAGCAGCTCTGATTGGAGAGCAGATAACTAAGAATGCTTTATCTCCGGTGACAGATACAATCCCACCCATCGAAAAGCAAATAAATAAAAATCAATCATAAATTGTGTCCTACTCCTTCGTACAGGAGCCCTAGCTTAAAATGATAGGCCAGTATTTTAAAATACACAGACTGCATGCACACATTAAAGGTATCACTAAAATAATAGAAATCTCGATTGAAAAGTTTTATTAATAAAGTGATGAGACCAGGAAATAACTCTGGCCTGGGAGAGAACACCCCTTATGCACAAATCCCTGTTTTGCTTGTTTGTTTTTGTTTTTCTGACAGACAGACAAGCAGAGAGACAGTGAAATCAACCACAGCATCAAAGCTTTCTAATTATGGTGGGGGCCAGGCTCAAAATAGGGGCAGGTGCACGGCAAAGCAGCACAACACCCTAGTGAACTACTTCCCTACCCCAGGTCCTGGGTTCGAATCCAGCACCATGTAGGGCCACTGTGGACAGCACTGGTGGGGGAGGAGAGAGAGCTAAAAAAAAATGACAGTGTGGTGCTGTGTTATCTCCCCTTCTCATCTGTCTCTCTGTGTGTATAAAATAATGGGAAAGCTGGCCCATGGGAGGAAGAGCAACTCAGCAGTGATATCATGCGTGTACAAGGTCCCAGTGCCGCTACACACACACACACACAACGTGATCTGAGCAAGTGGCGAGTGGCGAGTGGTGAGGTAGCCCAATGGGTAGACTATGGGATTGTATGCCTAGGGCCCCTGAACTCAGTTCCGACAGCTCACATGCCAGAGGGGGGGGGGGGGGCTCTGTTATGTTCTCTGTATTGCTCACAAAATAAATCTTCATTTTTTAAAAAAAATGTGATTATTGAGCCAGCTCAATAATTCTCTCACTGATATATCAGTTAACAAATAATGACCCTATTTAACTACCACCACTAATCTTGACAGAAGACAAATGGGACAGAGACCAGAAACAAAAGATTAGAAAGTTATCTCTAACCACACTGAAAATAGAGGCTAAAAGCTTATATGCTGAAATGTTCAGACACTGTTTATTTATTATATTCCAGATAGAGGCTAGGGGGTGTGGGGTGGGGCAGAGGCTCTAAGGAGAAACTGGTAAGTCTTCTCTGGGAATTTCGATTTACTCATTAGAATTTTTCTAGAGAAATATCCCAGGCTCTATTACTTTATTTGAAATGCTGAATCACAAGAAGGGGATGAGAATCACTAGGTGAGAAAAGTACCTAACATGAAAAACAAAATAAATAAGCAAACAGAGCAAAGCAAATTGGAAGAAATGGGTTTTTCAGAAAGAAGAAAGCTTAATTTCTTTTTTCATTGGTATCCAGAATGAGATGAAATATTTTCACATCAATGAAACATTGAGAAAAAAAATTCATAGAAAATAGTAAGCATACTGATATTAAAACAAAGCAACTAGAAATCTGAGTGAGGATTTTTTTAAAAAACGGGGGGGGGGGGGCGGAGAATAAACATGAAAATGGAGGATTACTTCCCAAATTTTGCAGTGTCTTCCCCCAAAAAAAAATCTAAAGAAAACAGTGAAAACAGACAAAAAAAAAATCAAAGAATACAAAATGAAATTTTTCTTAACACTGAAGCCTTGAGTTCCCCAGAGTAGAAGTTTCTACTGAGAAGTCAGCACTGTTGATAAGCAGACCCTGTCTTGGCATACCATCCTGAAATTTCAGAATGTAGAGGCAGTGAAGGATCCTACAAATTTACAGATGAAAAATAGTCACCGATGGCAGACTTACATCAGACTCTTATCCACAAAAACTAAAGTGAAAGACAATGGAGTTATTCCTTGAATGTTCTCCGAAGAAATAATTTCAATATAGAATCTTCTAACTAGCCAGACCAAGAAACATATTTTCATACATATAAAACCTCTAAACTCGGTAAGGAAATTACTAGAAGGTGTACGCTACCAAAATGAAGAGTTTAATCGAGAAAAAGAAGGCATACGGTTTAAAATGGGAACACAGGAACTTTTCATGGTGTTGAAGGACATCTGGATAGTTAGTGGGCCAAGTAAGTAGGTAATAGTTCCTTCCATGAGAGAGGGGTTAAGCAGATAAAAATTTACAGATCACCAAATAAGTATAAACATACAGAGGACAGACTTATACAACTGGCTAGGAGTTGTAGAATGAATTCGTGATTTGTATACAGAACACCAAACAAACAAGCAAAACAAACTCTACGGAAAAGAAAATATCATGCCAAAACAGAAAGTGTCATCATAATATACTGGCTTTCCAGAGAAGTCAGGACAAAATTCTGCAAAGAATACATCATGACTTTTCTGACAACTCAATGCTTTACATTTGTGAATAAAATTTACAAAGACATTATAGCAGATATTGATATAACCAAGATAAAATACAATCATCTGGGGGCATAGCAGGACGGGAAACATACATATTAGGAAATAAGAGGTAACTAAAATGTAAACCTTCATCTTTCATTTAGGACTTTCTGAAGTGGGAAAAGGCAAAGACACAGCAACAAACAGTATTGACAGAAAAGAGAACTAGTAATCAAAAGGCGTTCTGAGAGAGGAGAAATGAGAGACTGTGAATATAGATGAGGGTTATGGGTTTTTTCCTCCCTTTCTATCTTTCTTCTTCCTTCCTTTTTTTTTTTTTTTTATTTATTGCTGTGGCTCTACGAAGCCACTGCTCCTGGAGGCCATTGTTTCCCATTTGGTTGCCCTTGTTGTTGTCATTATTATTGTTGTTGCCACTGATGTTGCTGTTGTTGGATAGCACAGAGAGAAATGGAGAGAGGAGGGGAAGACAGAGAGGGGGAGAGAAAGACAGACACCTGCAGACCTGCTTCACCACTTGAGAAGCGACTCCCCTGCAGGTGGGGAGCTGGGGGCTCAAACACGGGTCCTTGTGCTTTGTGCCATATGCGGTTAACCTGCTGCGCTACCGCCAGACCCCGTTTTTTCTTTCTTTAATGAGTATATCTTATAAAATGATATAACTTTTATTACATATGTAACTTTGATAATAATAAAACTGTGTTTAAATGCAAGTCACTGTCCTACCCTAGGTTGTAGAAAAGGTAAAAATGAATCAGAAATGACTCCCCTGCACTACTGAATGGGTACATCTGATGGGTGTGGTGGCTGAGTCCACAGAGCTGCGGTCCTAATCCTAAAGCCAACAGAACAGTAACTCTTTTGGGGGTTTCCAAATCTTCTATGGGCTAATCAAAGATTGGGTGTTACTTATTTTACTGTTTGGAGACCCTGAACAACCAACCCACCTCAGAAACAGTGCAAGATATGCAATGGAAAGACATGGTGCCTTTCAATGTATTGTTTTTCTAAAGTAAACTATAATCCCTATCTGAAGCCTTAGGGTTACTCTTTACAAAGGGTATATATTTTTAAGTTCTAATAAATAAATAATATCACTCCTCCTTAATTGCAGTAAATTATTTACCTTTCGCACTTAGAAACACATACACTAGTAACATCAATAATTGAACTGATGAATCATATCACACAAAAAGGGATCACTGCCATCATCTAATATTCATTGAGGCGAGAGTGTGTCCGCACACTGGGTTTTCACGTCCCTGTCAGGCCTTTCCTAAACTCTTTGCCACTCACTGAAACAGTGATCTATCATACATAATAAGCTACTTGTTCAAAAACAGTGAATTAGCATTTCCACTTATTATAAGAGAAGCACAAATCAAGACAACAATGAGCTATCACCTCATACCTGTGAGATGGCAGCGTCAACAAGGGTAAGAACAATTGTCGATTAGGAGATGAGGGGAGGGGAAGGAACTTTTTCACACGGTTGGTAGGAATGTACATTGGTTCCCTCTCAATAGAAAAACAGATTGGAGATTTTGCAAGTTATTTAAAAAGGCAAACATATAATTCCTTCCCGTGGGCTAGGCAGTGACACACTCAGATAAGCACAGATATCACCAAGCACAAGGATCCGGGTTTGAGCCCCCGGCTCCCCACCTGCCGGGAGTCACTTTACAAGCTGTGAAGCAGGTCTGCAGGTGTCTGTCTTTCTCTCCCTCTCTGTCTTCCCTTCCTCTCTCCATTTCTCTCTGTCCTATTCAATAATAACAGTAATAACATCAAAGGCAACAAAGAAATGGGAAAAAATGGCCTCCAGGAGCAGTGGATTCATAGGCACTGAGCCCCAGCAATAACCCTGGAGGCAAAAAAAAAAAAAAAAGAAAAGAAAGAACAGTACTCCACTAAAGGAGAAATGAGATCTTGTCTTTTGCCACAGCAATGACTATGCTAAGCAAATTAAGTCAGAAGAAAAAGGTCAGAATATGAGTGGAACAAAAAAAAGTGAAGGGGGGATTCGGGTGGTAGTGCAGCGGGTTAAGCGCAGGTGGCACAAAGCGCAAGGACCGGTAGAAGGATCCCGGTTCGAGCCTCCGGCTCCCCACCTGCAGGGGAGTCGCTTCACAAGCAGTGAAGCAGGTCTGCAGGTGTCTATCTTTCAGTCCCCCTCTCTGTCTTCCCTCCTCTCTCCATGGCTCTCTGTCCTATCCAACAACAACAACTACAACAATAAAGAGCAACAAGAGCAACAAAAGGGAATAAATAAATGAATAAATATTTTAAAATTCTAAAAAAAAAGTGAAGGCATAAAGTTAGATAAAAATATATCCCAAGATTCTAATGCAGATGCTGAAGAGAGGTGGCTAAAGGTTCTGGGAGGAGGGTGGTGGAAGCAGGCAACTTTAAGGAACTTGGCAGTAGGGAGACTATTATTTCAATGGTCGGAATGGCATAATAATACACAACCTTAAGACAGATGAAATCGGTGGGCCAGATGATAGGGGTGGCTTACGTGTACTCATTATAGCATGCAAGGACCCAGGTTCAAAGCCCTGGTCCTCACCTGCAGGGGAAAAGCTTCACAAGTGGTAAAGCTATAGGTATCTGTCTCTCTCTCTCTCTCTCTCTCTCTTTTTTTTAAATTTTATCATCTTTATTTATTGGATAGAGACAGCCAGAAATCAAAAGGGAAGGGGGAGATGGAAAGGGAGAGGAGAGAGACAGAGACACCTGCATCCCTGCTTCACCACTTGTAAAGCTTTCCCCCTGCAGGTAGGGATCAGGGGCTCCAAATAACTTTCTTCACCAAAGGAAAGAGGACTACAAGTACACACTGGCTTTACATATGAGGACACACCCAGAAACCCAGTTCTGGAAATAAATGCCCAGGCATGGAAGAAAAAGAGGCAGAAGGAAAAAAAAAAAAGTATCTGCACAGGAAAGAGAAATGCAATGAATTCCAACAGAGGTTGGTGATTGTCTAACTCCACCCCCCACCCAGTGCTGCAAGATACCAGTTCAGATCTTTGTCAGTTCTGCTCCTCTGGAAGGTAGCAGAAAGGGTCATGAAGACTAACTAGTGGTCCTGACGTGGCAACGTAACAATAACAAGTCACAAGCAAAACCCAATGCTTCTCGTCTAGAATAAACTGTCAAGACCATTGAGCTGACAAAGGACTGGGAAATGTCACAGACTAGAGCCAGGAAAGCAAAGGACTTTCAGTCTGTTTTTACAAATGGGGCAGGGGGAACCCATTAAGGTGTTAGTCACCCCCAAACAAATAACAGATGATCTAGGCTTGACTTAAGACTGTATTCCTTCCTAGTTCAGTAAATGTTAAGTTATAAAACATCCCTGAAATTTCATTTCTGCATTAGCCTAACAGGAAAGTAATATTAACGACCGCAGTGCACTCCAAGAGTGGACTGATACAAGTACAGTGAAAGCAACTAATGAATTGTCAACTGCTATGTCAACAAAACATGAATGATAGTTCTAATACACTTGATATTTTTTATAATTCCAGACAGTTACCTTCTCTCGCAGCCCTATATGCAGTATTTAGGGGTAGGGGTGTGTGTGTGTGTGTGTGTGTGTGTTTTGTTTTTTCTTTTTGTTTTCCAGGGCACAGGGAACAGCCTGGTGAATTAACAAACAATAGAAGTGCCTGGCCGCTTACAAATACTTTTTTAAATATTGACTCTTCCCATAGTAACTACGCTTTACTCAGCTATCATCCTTCCCCTAGCAGAGGGTCATTGTGGTCTAGCAGTCAGCAACAGGATCATGACAGCAGTCACCAGACTTCAATTCTAGTCTCACCTCTACCACTTAATTTTGCCTAAGGGGACACTGAGTCAGTGAAATATTCCTCCACCCCCAGTCTCAGTCTCTGTGAAGCCGTAACAGTGATACTAGTTAATAATGTGGCTGAAAGCATGAAATGAGGTAACCCACTTGATAGAATGCCTTGGCAGGTAAAGCATTTCAGTGTAGTAGTGACTGTCTCTACGGCAGACATTAAGAGAAATGGCAAGCTGCTACCCTTACGTAGGCTACTAGGGCACAATGAGTTGGAAATGATCTTGAAGAAACTGATTTCTAGATGACAAAGTAGCTCACCTGGATAGCACATTTGTTCTGTCACGTTTGCCATCTGGTTTTGAGAGTGGCCCCTCACTTCACTGAGGAAGATTTGGCACTGTGTGTGTGTGTGTGTGTGTGTGTGTGTGTGTGTGTGTGTGTGTGTGTGTGTGTATGTATGTGTGTGTGTGTGTCTGTATGTGTGTGTGTGTGTGTGTGTGTTCAAAAAGAGTCAGCTTGGAACTATGATGCCTCAGCAAACAACAAAAAGATAATCTACTTTAAAAAACTGTTTTAACTCACAGTCACTGGGAGTAGAATAGTGATTGCCAGAAGCCAGCAGGGGGTGGGGGATAAGATACAGAGAAGATGCTGGCCACAGGGCACAAACTCTCACTTTTAAAAATAAATTCTGCAAAGCTAAGGCACCGTATGATGGCTGCAGTTAATACTGTACTATGTGCTTGAAATCTACTGAGTAGATCTCAAGTATTACACACACACACACACACACTGGTAACTATGAGGTGCTGGGCAGTCACGCATACCAGTTGATCACACAAGTTCACAAGTTACCATCTGGGCAAGAAGCCAGGTTTGAGAGGCTGACCCTCACCTGCAGGGGGAAGCTTTACCAGCGGTAAGACAGGTCTCCAAGTGTCTCTCTCTGCCTTCCCCTCTCTATACCCCCTTCTCTCAATTTCTACCTAACCTTTCTAATAAAAAAGAAGGAAGAAAGATGGAGAGAAAAAAGGAAGGAAGGGAGGGAGGAAAGGAGAGGAGGGAAAGGAGACAGGAAAGGATGAAGGGACAGAGGGAAGAAGGAAGGGAATACAAAGATAAGAAAATGACCACTGGCAACCAGACTTCCCTGGGCAGAGGACCCCTACAATGTGTCCTGGAACCCTGCCTCCCCAGAGCCCTGCCCCACTAGGGAAAGAGACAGACAGGCTGGGAGTATGGATCGAATTGCCAATGCACATGTCCAGCGGGGAAGCAGTTATAGAAACCAGACCTCCCACTTTCTGCACCCTATGACCCCGGGTCCATCCTCCCAGAGGGAAAAGAATAGGAAAGCTATCAGGGGAGGAGATTGAATACAGAGTTCTGGTGGTGGGAACTGTGTGGAATTGTACCCCTCTTACCCTGTGGTCTTGTCAATATTTCCATTTTATAAATAAATTTTTTATATTTATTTATTCCCTTTCATTGCCCTTGTTGTTTTATTGTTGTAGTTATTATTGATGTTGTTGTTGGATAGGACAGACAGAAATGGAGAGAGGAGGGGAAGACAGAGAGGGGGAGAGAAAGATACCTGTAGACCTGCCTCACTGCTTGTGAAATGATTCCCCTGCAGGTGGGGAGCCAGGGGCTCAAACTGGGATCCTTACGCCGGTCCCTGTGCTTTGCACTATGGGTGTTTAACCCACTGTGCTACCACCCAACTCCCTAAATAAAATTTTTTTTAAAAAAATGGCCACTGGGAGTGATAGTTTTCTAGTGCTGACACTGAGTCCCATTGATAATCCCAGAGGCAATAAAGAAATAAAAATAAATTTAAATAAAAGGCAACTAAGGGAAGTGATGGATATATGTCAAGTTTGATTGTGCTAATTATCTCACAATGTGTACATGCATAAAAAGTGCTGTATACCTAAAGATAAAAACCGGTGACTCCTTGAGAGAAAATCTGATTCCAGAAGCAAAGTAAGATGTTAGCAAATTTACTGTATGAGGGAAAGCAGACTTTTTTTTTGTCTTTTACTTCTTTTCTTGGTGTTATTTACTATGGTCCTAACACCCTTTTCATTTGAGATTAGAATATACACTATCGTCAAGTTCCTTGGGATCTCCCAGTCTGGTTGGTCTCAGGATAACTTAGTTACCACCTGCAATAAAATGAGGTATTTAAAGTCAGAATGGAAGGTGAGAATGTCACCACATCACCTTCCAGCTGAAGAGATGTCTAAGCTGACTGTACTACCTTAAGTAAGTCACAGTACCAACCTCTCTACTTAAAACATTTTAAAAAAAAAACCCTCTGTAATCTTGCTGACAGATCCGTCAGAGGTGCTGAAGGGATCACCAGAGAAATGCTGGCAAAGCACATCGAAGAGAACAAGCAGCATATTAAATGTCATGAGTCCAAGGTGCTTATCTACCAGGGGACTATCTAGCAAATCTTGAGTCCTAGGCTGGCCACCTTCTGCCCCCATGCTTACTTCTCAGAGCTCCTTAGACGTGAGCTTAAACAAAGCAAGAAAAAAAAAAAAGGAAGATTAGCATGCTGATGTGGAGTGTATTCAGGGGTGAAGTGGGTTGGGAGGTATCAGGGAAAACAGCGACTATCAGAGCTTGCTGTTGGGGTGCTGTTTTTGTTGCCTTTTCTATTAGTCAGATGACAGAAAGCTGCCTAGATTATGAAAAAATTAAACACACAAATTTTCCTGAAGAATTTGCCAAATTACAGAAACCTTGCTATGGTATCAAGTAACACACAGTACAGTATGACCACAATGCAGGAGGGCGATCACTTTAAACTTCAAAACAGACCAAGTCTGACCTGAACACAGACCAAGTCTGATGTGAAAGCTGTAGATTCCTAGGTCGCTGAGAAGAGTCATGAGTGGAAGGCGTGAGAGCTCCCTGAGGTAACTGGAGACTACCCTGACCTTGGATAGTAATTACAGAACCTATGTCAGATAATAGATACTCCTCTTCTTCTTCTCCTTCTCCTTCCTCCTCCTCCTTCTTCTCCTTTTCTTCTTCTTTCTCTTCTTCTTTAGGGGCAGAGAGAGTGAAAAAGACCACAGAACCACAGCTTCCTTCAATGTGGTGGAAGCTGGACTGGATCCTGGGATCCTTTGCACATAGCAAGTCAGGACACCATTCAAGTGACCTATTGTGCTGGATCTAGATGCAACTTTTTTTACAATTTGGTTAAACCGTCTCAAGTGTTGCTCGATGAAACCCTAGGCATGACCCACCCGGGCAAATCTGGTTTGCAAAGAGAAGTCTGCAAGAGGAAAGTGGGCTAGGTTTAAAGCCAGGCACCAAGTAGGAGGTGAAATGGCACTGGAGGCTGTGGTGTCTGTCTCTGTCTCTCTGTTTTCTGTCTAAGGGAATGAGTACGTATCTTGGAGAGGTGAAATCCTGCAGGGGGAGGTGGGGGGGAACTTGAGCATGCGTGGAGGGACAGAAGGAGGGAGGGAGAATAGGAGGGAAAGAGGAAGGGATGGAAGGAGAGAAGGAAGCAGTTCAAATGGAGAGCAGACAGGGTCATCACATCTCTCTTGACAGATGCATTGCCCCTATATGAACAGAAACAGGCAGTCTACCATGCATCCTTTAGTGATTAACTGGAAAAATATACCTTTCTACAACTTTGCTTAGAAATGGCCAAGTTTACAGCTGTTCTCTTAAATCATAGCTAATTTTCTTTTGTCAAAAATTAGACTTCTATTGAGAAAGCGTGCAACAATCGAATCTCAAAATTGCACGGTACTTTATTGTGCTATGAGACTCTCTCTGTTGCCCTGGGCAAGTGTTTGATCATATCTTGTTTGTCCACCACCAATAGCAAGTTTATTGGTGAGGACAGAAGCCCAAATTAAACTGAGTTAAAACTCTCTCTGCTCTGGACATTGGGGGAGACTGGTTGACACAGTGGGAAAGCTCAGATGGCATTTTAGGCAAGACTGACCTGCCATGGCTCGCGGATAAAAGAGAATGACTTCATACTTCAGCCCAACACTGTCATTTTAATAGCTTAGCAACTCGATTTTTTCTAAATTATCTTAATTTATTATTGAATATAGACAGCCAGAATTTGAGAGGGAAGGGGGTGATAGAGAGGGAGAGAGAGAGAATCCAACACTGCTTCACCTGCAACACTGCTTCACCCCTCATAAAGCTTTCCTCCCGCAGGTGGTGAGAACTGGGGGCTTGAACCCAGGTCCCTGCACATTACAGCATGTGCACTTAACCAGGTGCACCACCACCCAGCCCTAATATCTCAGCTACTCTAAATGACCAAACAAAGCTTCACATCGGAGTCTTACTGGATTGACTTAGATCTAATGTTTCAGCCTAAGGTTATCACTGGAGCCCAAGAAAAGGAACGTTCTGAATGGCCAGATCTGGGGACTCTCCAGTTTCTACTAAACTACATAAGTTAAAAATTGGACGGGTGTGGGATGGGCTGTGGTGCACCTGGTTGGAAGCACACCTTACAACATGCAAGGACAAAGATTCAAGTCCTCAGTCCCCATCTGCAGAGGGGAGTGTCACCAGTGGTGAAGAGTGCTGGTGTCTCTCTTTCATCATCTTTACCTCTCCTTTCCCTCTCAATTTCTCTTTGTCCTAATAAATAAGTAAATAAGGGAGTTTTACATTATCTTTTTTTTCTCTATGTCTGTCCTTTTCTTTTTTTAAAATTTCTTTATTGGGGAATTATGTTTTACATTCAGCAGTAAATACAAGAGTTTGCACATGCATAACATTTTTCCCCAGTTTTCCACATAACAATACAACCCCCACTAGGTCCTCTGTCATCCTTCTTGGATCTATATTTCCCCCCCCAACCCCCCACCCCGGAGTCTTTTACTTTGGTGCAATATGCCAATTCAGTTCAGGTTCTACTTGTGTTTTAAAGAACAAGAACTAGGTGGGAATAGAGAAATGACTGCCAGGTCTCCTCATGCTGACTCAGGAATTCAGGATGGTGACACACAGGCAAAATCAACCTTTGTCTACAAGTAATTTCTGGTCTTCTTTTACCTTTGAAGGACTCTTACCAGAAAACATACTGAATAAAATGTTTCTGCATCCTTTGGCCTTACAACCATTTCAAGAATCATTCAAACTGAGGAGCCTGAAAAACACCTGTAGACCACTTTCAGGCCTTTTTACCTTGTTGGTCATTATGCCAGGTCCCCTGCATTGCTTGATGCTGTGGTCTATTTACATAATCATTGTTTTGCCTGAGACCCGCCTTGCCTGCAGGGTATTGGTTTAATCCCCACTGGTTAGAACCTTCAGAACAGCTGCTATGAAAGAAACTTCAGAACAGCTGCTATGAAACAGCTGCTATGAAACTCTCCTAGCCATTTCCTTTTCAGACCTGCCACTTCCGTTTCAAAAGATATAAAAGCGTTTTCTCTGATCAATCAAGGCATTGCATTGCGTTCCCACTCAGCCACAAGTTCCAGAGTCTCTCTCTCCGGCGATGCTAGCCCGGCATTACCTCATGCTTAACTTAAAGGACAAATACTTCTAGAAGTCAAATCTCTTAAATGGTGTTTCCATGTCAGACCTTGCAGTCCTCCATAATTTTCACTGTTGCTTACACGTTGCCAGTTCCAGTTAAAGCACATTAAATAATCGAGTGTAAGAACTGGAAGTGAAGGACATCTGTGTCTAAAAATAATTTTTCATCATAAAAAAAAAAAAGGACGAGGATGATACTACACTTACGTTGAGAATAATGCCAAGTGGGAGACCCTGGAGGATAAACTGTCACGTGTTTGGGCTCTTTGCTGACTCCATCCCCCCCCCCCCCCATCAGCAATACAGACGTGAAATAAGTAGTGTGATAATAAGGAGTCAGCCTGAAGCCAAATGGTCAATAATTCTACTGGCTGTGCCCTCTGAGGCAAGTAACATAAGATGTCTGTACCTCAGGCTCTTCACCTTTCTATTGTCTCTCAAAAAGTATCTCATAAGCTTCTTGTGAAATAGAAACAAATACTGCTAAGCCACACGGACTTGTACGGGAGCTCAGGGGGTCAGGAGGTAATGCCATGGGTTAAGTGTATATGGCTGGCTGGCACAAAGCACAAAGACTGGCTGGCTTAAGGATCTCGGTTGGAGGCCCTGAAGCTCCAAGGGGGTGGGGTCGCTTCACAAGTGGTGAAGCAAGTATCTATCTTTCTCCACCCCTCTCTGTCTTCCCCTCTTCTCTCAATTTCTCTGTCCAATCCAACAACAGCAATAACAACATTAACAAGAATAACAACAAGGTCAACAAGGGTACAAAAAGCTGCGAGGCAGTGGATTTGTAGTGTAGGCACGGAGCGAACCCCAACAATAACCCTGGAGCCAAAAAAATAACATAAAAGAGTGAGCTCAAGGATCCAGGCAGTGGCACATCTGGTTAAGTGTGGCAAGGACCCAGGTTCAAGCCCCTAGCACCCCCTGCAGGGGGAAAGCTTCATGAGCAGTGAAGCAGGTCTGCAGATTTCTCTCTGTTTCTTTCCCTCTCTGTCTCTCTCTCTCTCTCTCCTCTCAGTTTCTGTCTCTATCCAATAATAAAGAAATAACATTTGTAAAAGAGTGAGCTCAAAAATGAGCTGTTTTCCCTGTCATCACTACAAGCATCAGTCGTAACCAACATTTATATCTCCTGATGCTTAGAGCATCAAATGAATTGTATTCTATTCATATGGGGACTGACCAATATGGATCATACACAGCCAGTAAGTCGTTGCAGACAGTTTCTTACGGTAATCGTGTCAAAAGAAATACAGTCACCCTGAATAAGCTGGCTTCTGTTTAGTCACTCTCTCTCTCTTCATTACCTTTATGGAAAGGGATGCTTCTAGTGGGTGTTGCTCTAAGACAACCTGACACATCCAAATCTGGACTTATACCATAGTTCGTTAATGTTATCTGTCTGGCATACAAAGGCCCAATGAGTTGCTTTAAGCTCATGCTTCCTACCTAAAGATGGACCCCAGGCTCTTCTGTGCCCATGCCCAGGGACCTATAATACCATAGGTCTTGCTTTCTCAGGAATTGTTGGTAATTCTCCTTAAGTATTCCCTTAATTAGAGCTCTAAGAATCAGAGGATTTTATTTTTAAATCTGGGAGCATTTCAAATTCCCAAGCCCAGTTTCAAGGAATCAGGAAGTGAACAGTTTTTTTTTCCCCTTTTGTTGCCCTTGTTTTTATTGTTATTGTAGTTATTATTGTTGTCGTCGTTGTTAAGATAGGACAGAGAGAAATGGAGGGGAAGGAAGAAAGAGAGGCAGAGAGAAAGATAGACACCTGCAGACCTGCTTCACCGCCTATGAAGCGACCCCCCTTCAGGTGAGGAGCCGGGGGCTCAAACCGGGATCCTTACGCTGGTCCTTCCGCGGGTCCTTCCGCTTCGCCACCATGTGCGCTTAACCTGCTGTGCTACAGCCCAAATGCCCAGCTTTTGTTTTTTTGAAAAAAAAAAAAAACTACTCATGAAAATCATCTGTAAAGTCTGAGCATCACTGCCTTGACAGTAAGACTTTTGATAACGCTCTAACGAATAGACAAAGTGATTCTACTTTTATGTTTATTTTCGGGAGTGTCTACTGTGACTTCTGATTCCGTGTAAAGGGAGGCAGAAGCACAGAGAGCTCAAAAAGTGAAGACTTGGCTCCGTAAGTAAAGTGCATGACTTATAATGTGTTTGCTCAACCACATGCACCACCACTGGCCCCAATGATGTGGATACTTAAGATCCTGAATTCCAACCCTAGCACCACACAGACACACAGAGAGATGTTCTGGTCATTCTGTCTTTTAAATCTTAAAGACAGAACATTCTGTCTGATTACATCTTAAATAAATAAGTAACAGGGAGTTCATGGGTAACCCAATATCACAGCGAGAATGTACTCTTTTAATCCAGTAGTAGGCAAGGCAGTTTATAGACTAACCGTTATTGAGGCCCCTGCAGGGAATGGAGATGGGTTTACCTCTCTCTCTCGCTTCCAAATCCTGTCCCCAAGTCTGGCTTCCACACCTACGTTCAACCTGCAGAGGTTTTAAGAACATGTATTATAAGGACTGTGCTAATAATCCTGAGTCTTGGCTCTCTTTTCACTGTGGTTGATCTGCAAACTAGTCAGTAGCTGGGTAATAAGAAGGCAACTTGCTTCATCTGCGTGAGATTTTTTAACTCTTGTTGGGGGAAAAAAAAAACCCATGGAAAGTTAATTTTTATTCATTTCCACCTTTGCCAAGGCAACTTTGGGCAATGATAGGGCGATTATAAAATTCTTCGGACATGGGGGTCGGGTGGTAGCACAGCAGGTTAAGCGCACATGGCGCGAAGCACAAGGACTGTCGTAGGGATCCCGGTTCCAGCCCCCGGGTCCCCACCTGTAGGGGAGTTGCTTCTCAGGCGGTGAAGCAGGTCTGCAGGTGTCTGTCTTTCTCTCTCCCTCTCTGTCTTCCCTTCCTCTCTCCATTTCTCTCTGTCCTATCCAATAACAATGGCGCCAATAACAACAATCACAACAACAAGAGCAACAAGGGCAACAAAAATGGGGGGAAATAGCCTGCAGGAGCAGTGGATTTGCAGTGCTGGCACCGAGTCCCAGCAATAACCTTGGAGGCAAAAAAAAAAAAAAAAAAAAATCCTCCAGACAGCTCTGTATCACAGCTATAGAATTTGAAATAGTCAAGACTTTTTGAATGTTTTGGACCAACAATAACACTGTGGAGAAGTTTCTTTTTTTTTTTTTTTTCTGTTTATGAGGCCCAGGGGTCTCATGTGTTTGCAAATTCCACTGCTCCTGGTTAAGGTTTTCATTTTTCTTATTTCGGATAGACGAAGAAGGAATGCTAGTGGAAAGAGAGAGAGATACCATAGGATACATTCCGCCATCTGGGGAGCTTGCACTGCAATCATTCAGGGTACTTCCATGTCATGCTGGGGCTTGAATCCAGATCCTATAACATGGTAAGGTATGCACTCTACCAAGTGAACTATCTCTTGGCCACTTTGAAATGTATAAAACAAAATGTTCAAGGTACAATCAATACACCAGGGTAGTTTCTGCCCCTATTCAACTGTACCTCTGAAGCCAATGCTCCTCATTGGTCTCACGTATTAAGAGACTCTTCCCCCGGAAAGACTCTCTTTTAGGGAATCAGCCACCTCCCTCTCTTTAATCAATGAGGTATAAGGAGTTTATAAAGTTAATATATACCTCTTTCACAGTATGTTTCCCCCTTTCTTTCAAGTTGCAGGTTCTCACAAAAATAAGAGAATCTCCCGCTTCGTCTATAGAGCCTATGTTTCTCCCAATCCTGGAACCTCTGGGGTGGGGATCACTTCCCGGCATGCTTCTCTCAAGTCAGGCCAAATGATATTGCATCCACCGATTCCAACCTAATCAATGCAACAAGTACCATCTCAGCATCCTTCACCTCAGACTGTACAGAGACATCAGACTGGATAGCCAACCCTTCACCCTCATCACTCGGGTGAGACCTTTCCTTTCATGGTATTCTCTAATCCCATTCCAGGAGGTTCACTTCCTAACAAAGTCCCAAAACCTAGATATAGGCCAGGTCCAGTAAGATAGAGCATATATTCACATATATCTATAAATTAGGGCAAAATATATACCTGAAAGCAAAAATACACAGTAGTCTTTAGTGAGTCAGTATCATGTTCATAATGAAATAGTGTCTACTTAGACTTAGATACCCTCCTCACCTACTTCCTATTACAGTTCTCTCACTCACTCCAAAACTTAGCTTAGCAAAGCAAAGACTGCAAAAGTTGAATAAGGGCAAGAGACTGGCATACGTTAAAGATGACTCTTTAGTCACTATGAGGCCAGTCCACCAGCTGGGGCCCTAATCGGGGAGTTCTGAGTCTTCCAAACAGACTTGATGGGCCTAGACCTCAAATAAATCCCTCTCTCCATTGTTACTGGTCATCTCTATCAGGAACAACACAATAGGCCCCTTTGTGGGCCCCCATAGGACCTTGCCCTCAACCTGGATCAATAATGGTAGAGAATGTTCCACCCTCTGGAGGATGGACAGCACACTCTATGCTACGCCTGAGGAAGATGGGTAGATACTGGGGCAGCATGGAATGTTCCTACTCATGACCACAGAATGTGAGCTCAGATCTAGAGGGAGGTAGAGGTCACACAGGCTCCCAAGCTAATTATGGGCCCCAGATAACATCAAATTGATGGGGTCTACAATAATATTTATACCCCTTTCCCATATTGCTACTCTCTTCCCTGATCCAGCTTTCTGTTCCTTTTCCAGCCATGACATCATCTCCCCAGACAATAATTAGGATCCACCTGCATATCAGATTTCAGGCTCAGGCAAAAAAAAAAACAACAAAAAACACTAGTATAGCTACAGACCCTTTGAAATATAACCAAAATATGCCTACTAGCTGTCTACAAAATGGAGGATCCCCCAACGCTTCACCTGCACTATTCCAGCCATTAGGTCTATGATTGTCTAACAGTTTGTTTGGCTTTGTATATTAACTCTCTTTTCAGCCTCCAGGTTCCAGATGCCAGCAGGATTCAACCAGACTTCCCTGGACAGACAACCCCAAAAATGTGTCCTGGAGCTCCACTTCCCCAGTGCCCTTCCCCACTAGGGAAAGAGAGAGACAGGCTGGGAGTATGGACCGACCAGTCAACGCCCATGTTCATCGAGGAAGCAACTACAGAAGCCAGACCTTTCACCTTCTGCATCCCACAATGACCCTGGGTCCATACTCCCAGAGGGATAAAGAATAGGAAAGCCATCAGGGGAGGGCTTGGTAGATGGAGGTCTGGTGGTGGGAATTGTGCGAAGCTGTACCCCTCTTATCCTATGGTTTTGTCAATGTTTCCTCTTTATAAATAAACAATTTTTAAAAAGTTTTAAAAATTGTGTAAAAATTACTCATATCTATTCCACCTAGATTCAACAATGAGATTTTACTCTTATTTGTTTCTGTACTCTTAACAGAAACACACACAGACAGACAGACAGACAGACACTTCTTTTGCTGTTGTTGCCTGGGTTTCGCTGCTCTGGAATAATTTTTTTAAATATCTTTTTTTTATTGGGGGATTAATGATTTATAGTAAATACAGTTGTTAGTACACTTGTAAAATTTCTCAGATTTCTGCAAAACACGTTCACCCCAGCCTTGGTCCTCCTCTGTCATCACGTACCAGGACCTGAAAGACACACTCCTCTCCCCAGAGTCCTTTTCTGCGATGCCTTCCACCAACCCCAGTCCAGAGTCCTTTGTGTTTCCCCTTTCTGTTCTTATTTCTCAACTTCTCTTTCGGGCTCATCTCAACTCAACATGATTCCTTCAAGCTCCATCCAAGATGGGGCGAAGAAGTTGGATTCATCATTATTGGAATAAATTTTTGATGAACAGAGAGAGACACCTCCGCTCTCTTCAATGTGGTGGAGATTGGGCTCAGGTCTAGGTCTCACTCATGGCAAAGTGGGAACACTTTCCATGAGAACCATTTTACCAGTTCAAGCATATATTTTTGACAGAACCACTGAAAATGTCTGACTTACTCTATTCCTGAAAACCTCAGTATACATATATGACCCTAGAATAGATATTCTCCTACATGGCTTCCATACTATTACAGCGAAAACAAATGAATTTTAATACTACTAATGTAGCTGATACATTTTCTTTAAAAAATATTGATTTGTTTAATGTGATAGGACAGAGAGAAATTGAGAGGGGGCAGAGGATGTAGAGAGGGAGAATGAGAGACTCCTGTAGGATGACTTTACTGCTTAGGATGCTTCCTTCCTTCAGGTAGGAACTGAGGGCTTGGACTTTGATCCTCGGAAATGGTGACTTATGCACTCAACTCGCAGAGCAAGCGCTAACATGCGTGTGAATGATGAAAATGAAAATGACTTTGGCTACCAATTACTATGAACGCTCTATAGCAAAGTTGAAAAAAAAAAAAAACAACCTAGAATAAAGAAAGATACCCAAGGGCTAGAGAGATAGCAAAATGTGCATAAGACTTTCATTTCTGAGGCTCCAAGGTCCCAGGTTCAATCCCCAGCACCACCATAAGCCAGAGCTAAACAGTGCTCTGGGCTTTCCCTGACTCTCCATCTATCTCTCTCATTAAATAGAGAAAAAAAAAAAAAAATTTAAAAAAGATATTCATGGCTATCCTAGGATTTTGAGTTGTTCTCTATGGGATTTGAGGGACTCATCTACAGAAGAGAGGAATGTTGACATCTATGATGCAATTCAATTTTTTCTTTAACTAACAGTACCACAAGGTTTACAATTGCAAATCAAACATGCAGAAGATTCACTTCTTGTCATGAAAGAAGTTGACTCGATCACAAAATACTTTTAAAAGGTCGCATACCTGCTCTTTGGATGGTCCCACGAGTTCTTCAATCATCATGCTGTCCCGTGCATAGGAGCTTCTGTTCAAGGTATAAGACCTATCCGAACTGAAGGAGCGGAGGCTGTTGTATTTACAGTTAACCATTCAAGAGTGGTAGATAGATGAGGATGCGATGGATAAAAGAAAATTAATGCATGCGACTTCAAGAGCAGGCGGGATGGCTACACATAGCAACACAAGTTATTCTTGAAAGACAACCACAGTAAAATTCCTTACATCTGAAGGGATCTCTTAAACAGAGACAAACTCATGAGCAGGTTTGATTTAAAATTAGGTCCACAGGTTTAAAATGTGAGGAAGTGAAAGCTATGGACGTTTCACTATGACAGCCGAACAAACATGACAAGTGAGAAGAACCAGATGAGTCTGGATAATTTTTAAGATCGTCTTATTTTCCTAAGAATTTAGAGTTGTTTTTTTTTTTCTCTCTTTTTTTGGTCCCCAAGTATCTACCTTGTACTATGGAATAGAATGTCTTCTGTCAATTAGTCTATTTATAATTTTTTTGAGAACTAGATACGGGCTTGGCTTACTAAAAGCTCTGGTTGATGGCTACTCACGACAGACAAGAAGAAAATAGTATAAAGAATACATCCAATAAGATACTTGCCATGTTTCTGGTTATTCTGGCTTCTTTATCCACCCTTTTCTTCCTTGGCATTCTTAAGATCTAATCTTTTTCAGATCCTCTACAGAGATCCTGAACTTCCTAGCCCACCAGTAACTTAATGCTCTGAAGTATCACTCAACATGATTCTGATCTCAAGACCAACTAAGAGCTTTGCCATGGCAGTCCAGCAATCCTGCAGACACACACAACAGGCCACACAAGGAAGGTTGGAATTGCAGCTAATCTCAGCCTTGGACAACTCCTTTGAACCCTTCAGAAGCAGAGGATGGCAGTCTGTGATGGATCACCTCCTACTCAATATCCTTATGCACGGGGGAGGCTGTTTGAAGTAGCTTTTCATTGCCTACTGTTAGGACTGAGGTATGAGGCTTCAACTTTGTTCTCCTTGGAATGGAGCTGAAGAATATGCCATCACTTCCCCGTAGACTAGAACTAGCTCTTCAGTAATGGGATGCCCTGCACAGCTAGCCTTAATTGCACACTGCCCCTTGTACGGTCCCTTTACGATGGGGGAGGGAGGACAGGAGCCTTGTTGACATCCACCAGCTTAGCTGGACACTGACAAAGATGCCTACGTGTGACTGAAAGTCTGACTTTGTGCACTTGGCAGGAAAATTAAACTTAAAAAAAAAAAAGAGGTAAATGAGAAACGATTCTTTCCTTTGCAAAAGATTTCTTTTTCCCACTGACAGTATCATTTTGGGTAATACTGACAATTATCCAAAATTAGCATTTGGCCTGGGAAGTGTTTCAGCTGATACAGCCTATAACTTGAAAAAGTGGGTTCCACTTATCAGGGTACAGAACCACCTGAATAATAGTTATTACTCTA
Source organism: Erinaceus europaeus (assembly GCF_950295315.1). NCBI lineage: Eukaryota > Metazoa > Chordata > Mammalia > Eulipotyphla > Erinaceidae > Erinaceus > Erinaceus europaeus. The sequence goes on along the minus strand of NW_026648116.1, from coordinate 49,260 downwards.
GATAGAAGGACAGGCATGATTCAGCTCCAGGATTAGAGTAAGTTTTTATCAGGATCTCAACTCCCTCCTTGTATAAGCAACAGCCTGCAGGTTTTTTGTTTTTGTTTTTTTTTTTGTATATCCACCAATATTTAAGTGACTATTCTGAGCAAATCACAATATCAGAAACTGGAGATAGGTCTCTCTGGAAACTGATAAACAAATAGGTAAGAACGCTCCATGCATGCAGAGGCTTACGGAGGCAGCCACATGACTGACCTGCTATGTCCAACCCTACGGCCTTTGCTTCTTACCTCTTCTCCCGTCTCAGTGGCAAGAATGTTCTTTTCCACTGCTTCTATTTCTAAGCATTCCCTGTCTCTCAAACACAGCATGAACTCTCTAAAAGTACCGGTTTTCTTTCTACTGTCTTAAGTCAACCGTATTCAATGGTGAGCTCTGCAGGGCTGACCATCTTCAGAATCTGCACTATCCGAAACACTAGCCACTGTTCACATGTGACTGCCAGACCCTTGACGTGTGGTTGACATGGTTGAAGAACTGAGCTTTAATCATCTAATTCTAACTCAAAGAACTGTATGGGCTGAGGGGGTTGCACTATTACTGCAACATCTAAGTCTCCACGGTGACATTCATTTTGTCCAAACTTTGTGACTTGAGAGGAACTGAGAAGCTCTGTCCTCTATTTCTTTACATTCTGGTAAACTCAATATCCCATAGTGTGTGCGGGTATTAATGCTACTTGAAGAACCGCTGTAATATATATGTGGACAAACACATGAAGGTTCAGAATAATAATTACATATTCTTTTAATTTCAGTTATTAAATGTACCTAAGATTTGCTGGTATTTTCTAAGCTGTGTCTTTTGAACGCCCCCAAATGGGGGATGGAGTCTTGAACCCTGGCCCTTGAGCACAGTAACGCGTGTGACACCACTCAGCCTTTCTCAGTGTCTGTCTTTTTCTTTTTCTTTCTTTCTTTTATTTATTTATTTTTTTGCCTCCAGGGTTATCACTGGCTCTTGTTACTGATGTCATTGTTGTTGGATCGGACAAGAGAGAAATGGAGAGAAGAGGGGAAGACAGAGAAGACAGAGAATGGAGAGAAAGACAGACACCTGCATACCTGCTTCACCGCCTGTGAAGCGACTCCCCTGCAGGTGGGGAGCTGGGGGCTTGAACTGGGATTCTTATGCAGGTCCTTACACCAAGTACACTTAACCCGCTGTGCTACCGCCCGCCCCCTGCCCCCAGGGTCTTTCTTTTGATTTAATATATGAGTGTCAAATCCAAAGACCTAAAGATGTATGTTTTACAAATTCTTTTAGGCCAACTTAGATTATGCAGATGGAGCCTATTAAACCCATCTGGCACCACTCTGGATCCTTAATACACTAAAGTACTTTGAGCTACTAAAATGAGTGATTATTTGCATAGGGGTCTGGAAAGCATTAAATGCTTTCTAACTAACAACTAAATTGTTTTAATTTCGGCCCACTCTATTATTTGTAGCTATCAGTATAACCTAAGTGTTAAATACAGGAAGGATTAGAAAAAAACACATGCCTAAAAATTCTAAAATGAAAACGAATATACCTAGCATACTCAAGCAAAACAGCAACCAGCAAATGAAGAGTCCTTTAAATCAAGATTTTTTTTTTTTAATGAATCCCAGTCACATCTCTCTAGTTACCACATGCACTATACAAACTTTGTTAAAGTGAAGGGATGCTTCAAGTGGTCAGTTTTGTGTGTAAGTACTATTGCTTATGAGATATTTTCTCAGAATCAAAAACTTAATGTTCTAAAGCTAAGCAGAAAACTAAAAAAGCAAAGTAGCACATCACAGCACATCACACCACAATGCTGAAGAAAATAAAAATGAGAACATGATTCGGGAGGGGGCAGAAAAATACTGTCAAAGTGCAATGTCTTCTTACCTGATCTTGGGACTATTTTAGGGTATTTTTAGAGAAAAAAATCAGGAGTAGAAAGCAAAAAAAAAAAAAAAATCAGACAAAGGGAAAAAGAAAAAATGTTATGGTCGAATGAAGTATACACTTCATGTATTTCATTATAAATGTTACACTCAGAATATACTTGGTAATGTTATTACAAAACTTGAAAATAGATCAGTTTTAGTGGCTTTTTTGGTTGTTTGTTTAATATGCCTCTGAGCATAACACGAATTGTCAATGTAAAAAATGAGTTCCACACAGTAGCCACAAATAATGGTGCAATTGAAATTATAAGTATTTAAGCATTATGGGAAATATTCTGGTTTCATTTTTTCACTGGATGTCAGCCACTACATCTTTCTTTATATAACTGACTGATTCACAAAATGTGTCTTCTACCTATTACCAAGGAAAAGCAGTTATTAAGTTACAAAAGCTGTTTCATTTCTAAATAAAAAAATGCTCGTGATCCTCTAAGAATTGGCATATTTCTATCTGTAACTTATTGCTATCCAAGATTATCTGAAGTAAAAACATTGTATGCCATTTCCCCTTACAGTAAGATTTTAAAGTCTCTTATAAACATTTATGAAACAAACTAATACTATATTGGGTTCCAAATTCTATTATAAAACAGACCAACTTGAAGAAAAATCAATTCAGTATCGAAACTGGCCACAACAATGACACTAAGAATAAAGTCCCAGGTTTACTTTGTGCCAAGTACCATTCACTGTAAGACAATGACACTTTTACAACAAATTTGCAGACTATAGGAAAATGTCCCCAGGGCGCTGGCTTGGAAGGTTTAATTATTAGCTTTAAAATAAAACTGTCAGCAAACATGCTGTTAATCCAACCAGGGGAAAGAAATCCTCAAATTCTAGACAAGGTCCTGTGTTTTTTTTTTTTTTTTTTGGTTCTTTTTTCTCATGTAGAAGAGAGAAGGAGAAACAGTAGCAGCGCACCACCACTTACTCCTATGTGAGCCTTTCCTTTTGCATACTTTTCTGGTGATGGAGGCACTCGAACCCGGACCCTCGATCACAATTCAGGTGTGGTCTACCAGATGAGCTAGGCCTCTGTGCTTCTGCAGGAAGGACTGCAGAACCATCATTTCTGTTTGGGACTTTTGCTAAGTCACTGCTATCACCCTAAGGTGTCTCTCGTAAAATGTTTATAATGACATAAATTTAGTTGAGATACTCAAAAGACTAGGTAACTGATATTAACCAACAACATATGTTTGTTTGTTTTTCCTGGAAGAGTTCTGCTAAGTTCAGTCATCAATTATTCTTTCAGTAGAGAGAATAATGAACAAATGCAGACTTTTCTTATTAGAAAAGAATATACAACACAATTTAATTTTGAAGTCGGTAACCCAGTTTGGTTCTTCCAGTTCTGTCAGTAAGTGCTTTTGCTTATGTGCTTAAAGCGTGATTGCAAGGTGAAGAGAAAAAAAAAAAAATGATTAACATGTTCAATCACATAAAAATCAAGGACTAAAGACCACAAAGAAAAATAGCAGAACATGTACATTGGAGCTGAGGTCTTTTCACCATATTCACATTCTCGCTTACAGAGCACATTCTGGATAATGTAAGAAATGGACATGATTCTGGCTTATGACAAATTATGAGCGTTGTCAATTAGCTATGAATAACAAAAAGTAATAATCAAATACCTGGCAGATCGGGGCCCCAGACTAAAGCCCATGTAGCCTTCAGCAGGTAGAGAGTCATCTCCCAATTCTTTAAGATCCTGGGGCCCCAGGTATTTGTCAGTGTCCCCTGTCATAGCATCTTCGCCTGTGGATGTTCAAAGCAAACCAATATTAGAAAGTTCCCCTTTGAAAATGTGACAGTGACAGAGAACACCTCTCTCCCTTGGTAATCAGCAAATTAACCTTTTTTTTTCACAGCCATCTAGTATCCCCTGGATAATATTTGTAATTGTCATTTGGAAGGAAAAAGTATAGGTAAAGATTAGTTCATAATTAAGAGTGAAGTGAGGGGGGAAAAAAAAACTTCCAGTGTTGAAAACTAATTTAAGCATTTTCATATTCCCCCTTGTTCCGCCCCGCCCCCCCTTCAGTTTAGCAGCTATATAAAAGGTGGGCCCTTTAAGCTAGTTACTTTCCCTTTACCCATGATGAGAGCTTGTTTGAATGGACATACACTGCAAATCAAGAGCTACTTCTTCATTACTGTTTCTGAAATTATGTGGGAAGAGATCAGATCAGGTTTCACGGTCCTACACAGGATTTTAGTTTGTGACTTTTACGTAAGAAACCAATAAGTTTATTTAACTGAAATCCTGTGTTAAACAGAGCTCCTGGAACGCACCAATTTCAAGCTGTTTCTGAACCTATCAAATTAACAGTTTAGCTAATCTGCACTGGTGCTTCAGTGCTATTTGAAAGGTCACCTGACCTTCTTCTGTACAGATCAAATAGGGAACCTTCAGCAATTTGAAAAAAAAAATCATATAGAGTGTTCTTTACTCTCCATACAGAAATAACTACATTAGAAACGTTTTTTTTTTTTTACTAGTTGCATACGCATAACGTGACCTCACATGTAAAAACCACATTCCAGGAGTGACAAGTCAGGTTTTTCAGATGTCTCCACGCTCTGGGAAAATTCCCCACCCTTCTTGAAATGTATGTAGCACAGGCCACAGAAGTCCCTTCAGAATTCAGGTAAAAACTTTGTCATTTTTTAATGACTGGTCTCATTCAGGACACAAAGTTGGCTCCAGGCTTAGCTGGCTGGAGACACTCTTCTAAAGAATATATGCTGTGTGTTTCTTGAAAGGTAAGTGATTCATTCACTCTAGTCATATTTTCCCATTTCTTCCTTCAGTCTCATTTACAATTTCCATTCATTTAGATTCAGGAAACCACAAGAGCTCAGTTTTTAAACTACCAATCAAGTCTAAAAATACACTGTCAACTCCTTTTTTTTAATGTTAAAAAAATAATAAACATCCACTTTTTACGGCTATCAAGTACCAGAAGATTATTTTAAAATAACTATTACGGTTTACAGCTGGTCTATTCGCGCTTAAACACACACACAACATATGAAACAAAAACAGTACACACCAAGAGAGCACAACTGAAATAAAGATCTTACTCTGTAGTAAAGCCATTTCCAACAGGTTGGGTTGATCAAACGTTTCCCTGATGTCTCCAGAAATTCTTTTAAGCAGTGATTTAGAATCTCCCTCCAAATTAGCACCCCAAAAACCAATCCCTGGATGATAGCCTCCGCTGGCCTTCACCACCACTGTTGAGTTCCTCTCAGCATCTTCCACTCCTCCAAGGTAACTGAGGAACTACATATCTTTCCCATTCATCAAAAGTCAGCGACTTTTAATATTTCAGACCAATAATAAAAATTAAAAGAAAAAGGAACAAGGCTGGCAACGCTTAATTGAGATTAAAAATCCTTCTGATCACTCCACAGACATCCTTTCAAAGCTCCTTCTGATTGGATTAAAATCTCTTCTGGCAAGCCTCTAGCAGGACGGAATGGTGACATAAATGCAAGCCCTTGGAGTTATTTGTATGTAAATATGAGGACTGGTCCGGTGTAGACTTTCAGTAATTTGATACCAATGCTCCGTGGCTAACCGGTAACCCAGACAGCCTTAAAATCTAGGGAGAGCCATCGCCATGGGGGTGCTGCGTTTCTTGTTGAGGCAACTCTTCTCTCATTTGAATCAAGAAACAGCCAACCCAAGTGGGGGGTGGGCTGTTGAGAGATACTGGAGACGAAAACAAAGAAGTAGCCCTGGAGGGGAGTGGCAAGAAGCTCCAGGCAAACTTTCAACTTTGTTCTCAACTGGGAACACAGGGAGCCTGGGTTATTTATGGTCCCTGTCAGGTGGAAGGAGGGAGGAGAAAGAGAGGCAGGGCTTGCCCTAGAGTTGAAATTGTGAAACTGTGGGGCAGAGGGGAGCTGCACTGATTCCCAGAACTCTCAAAACACTTGAGGATACATGAACTAGTATGGCTTTTTTTTTTTATCAAGAGTTTGAGAAAAAGGAGCAGAAGTGAGAAATGCTGGGAAAATGCATGTGGATATATCTGCTGTATTTCTGGCACAAGCTCTTTCAACTGCTCACTACAGAAAGAACTGGTTCTACCTCCTTGAGAACTCCCCGGCTAGAAAGCCAAGCCCAGGGGGAGCTGGGGTTGGCTGCAAAGGTCTTTCTTTGTTGCAATGGTTGGAGGCAGGCTTGAAGAGATACTCCTGTCACTTCGCTGTTACATTGTTTCTCCCTTCTGCAACTGCTGGCCTCCCTTCTCTGCTCCCCCACCCTGTTTATGTTGGCCATGGAGGGAAAAACTAGCAGGAAGTCTTCATTCTCCATCTGGGTACACTGGAGAAGCTATTTTAATTGCTTTTTCTCTGAATAGCTGGAGAAGCAGCGTAGAAAAGTTAGGGGGTGTTAAAAATCTTGCTAAAGTTACAGCACATCTGTCTCTTGGATTGTTAACTCTATGAAATTGTTAAGTATGGAAATTTAAGTATGTGGAACTCATGAAGTGGGGAACAGACTTGCTTTTCCTAGGTAAAAGCATCAAGGAATTACTGTGATTAACAGTGCAAATAGAAGTCTGGCACATACTAAAAAACATTTCTAAGCAAAAGCAAAAAAAAACAAAAACAAAAACCCAACTCTTAAGGAAAGGAATGGAAAGAACCATAGTTAAAATGGAGAAAATGCCTGAGAATTAGTGTTTTCCACACCTGCTTAAAATGCAAACTACTCTTATTTCATTCTCATTTTG
>NW_026648116.1:0-37500 GCF_950295315.1 Erinaceus europaeus | reverse complement strand
CCCTGCAGGTGGGGAGCCAGGAACTTGAACCGGGATCCTTACAGCAGTCCTTGTGCTTCGTGCCATGTGCACTTAACCCACTGCGCTACCACCCAGCCCCCGATGCATATTATTAATGTACTACTTCTGGGAACTTCACAATGTTCTAAAACAGTGGTTTTCAGCCAGCTAAGAGACAGAAGAATTACCAGAAATTCTGATTTCTATTCAGTTTCCAAATGAGTCTGATGCTGCTGGTTCAGAGATTACACACTGAGAACCAGCTATTTGCGCTACGCACTGTAGGAAGTGCGGATTTAATGCATACATCTCATTTAGTTCTCAACATTATACAGATTTTTTTTTTTTTGCTTTCTAGATTAAGAAGTCAGTCTGAAAAAGTTCAGCTGTTTTTCAGAAAGGGTCCTTTAAACTGACAGTTATGCTACACAGAATTATATACATATTTTCCAAAGGGAAAAAAATGTTACTAGATTAAAATATCAGCTTCAGTGGTGGAGGTCAATCAATTGTATGCAGTGCTGTTCAAATTTCAACTATACATTTGTGTTACCTGCAAACGTCATTAAACATACAGATAGCGATTCCATAGGTCTAGGGAAGGCCCTGCAAATCTGCGTGTAAAACAAGCCCAGACAGCAGCAAACAACAATAGGAGGAACTACTTAATAGAATACTGGTCTCGTACCTATGCTGTAAGTAAAGCCAACTACTGCCTTTGAAATACTTGGTCTTTGGAAGAGAAGACCAGAAGACCGACAATAACGGAAATACGGCACCACTACTTCAGTTGGCTAGCATTTACTTAGTGAGCTGTTTGTGCTAAGCACTGTAGGAAGTGTGGATTTAATGCATACATCTCATTTAGTGCTCAACATTATACAGGTGTTTTTTGCTTTCTAGGTTAAGAAATTGGTCTGAAAAAGTTCAGCTGTTTTTCAGAACACACAAGCCTAGTTAGTTAGTGGTAGAATTTGGATCAGAACTTACACAGACTACAGAATTCAAGCTCTTAACCACTCCCTATAATGACAGAAAATGAGTAAGAGAAATTATAAGAGCTCAAACAAAGAGAACAGCATATTTGATTGAGAAGGTCCTGTAGATAAGAGTGCAGGCTGAACGGGCTGAGATAAGCAGAGAGAAGGGGGTAGATAGTAGCACGCATTATAATGCACAAGGACCCGCGGTTCAAGCAGTTGGTCCCGCTGCTTGCAGAAGGAGACACTCAAGAGCAGTGAAGCAGTTCTGCAGGTGTGTGTGTGTGTGTGTCCATCTCACTTTTCTCTCTCAATTTTCGTCTCTGTCCAATGGATAATAATAAATTTAAAATGATGTGTTGTATGCTTTACATTGGGTTCTAGTTCTCCCCCACCAAGAGAATTGGATCAGGCCAGTTAGTTTCGCGGGCCGCTGGGCCCCGCCCCTAGGAACCCCGCCAGAGTTCGAGAGTTCGAGAGTTCCAGAGTTGGAGAGTTGCCCAGTAAGAGAGAGTTCCAGGGTTCCTGAGTTGCAGAGTGAGAGAGAGTGCTTGCGCCGCCGCAAAGAGACAGCCGAGTTCTGTTTGGTGATTAGTTTGTCTTAGTTTATGAATCGTTGTTCGTGAATAAAGAAATACAGCTTCCCTGCCCAGCCGTTGTCTCCGCGTCTCTGTTACCCGCCCGTGAAGCTAGCCCGGCCGGCTAGAGCTCCGACAATTTGTTCCTAGCCAGAGAATGTAAGCTAAGAAGGAAAGGACAGAAATATCCTAACACAGCAAGTATCTCGGTTTATTGAAATGACAGGCAAATGAGGTATAGGAAATGGACCATGCTTAGGCCATATCTTCAGGGCCCTTGAAAATAGGGTATAAGATAATAATGGTCATCCATGCAAAAAGCAATATAATCTCTCAATGGATTAAAAAATGCAATGAGTTTATTGAACCATGTTTGAAAAACTGAACACCAATTCTTAAAGCTCTCCCTCTCTCCCTTCCTCTCATGTTCTCCTGTCCTAGTTTTAATCCTACAGAAAGAAATAGCATAATATATAGATAGCTGAATCCATCTTTTAAAAAAAAAGGAGGGACTGTCATTTATTGAGTACTTGCTTTATGCAGGTCACTATTCTAAATACTTGAACTATTAGTTTCACCTTCACCACACCCTGTGGAATTAACTGGTTTTAGAGACTAGAAAACGAGGACTCAGCTAATTATTATTATTTTTAAAGTTCAAATAAAGGACAGAGCAGAGCATCCTTAGAAAACGTTGCCATCACTTCAAAATTTTAATGAAAATATTTATGTATACTTCCCTTATGTTCAAATAGTAAAATATCAGTATGGAAAATCGAAATGGCTAGTCCCCCCACCATTGTGACACAGTTGTATTGGTTTGTGACACTGTTGTGACACAGGCATGCTCATAGGAAGATGTTGGATGTAATTAGCATATGACTAAGGCTGATGAATGTAATTAGCATATGGTTGACCTCAGCCTCTGCACATAAAAGGGGCTCACAAACCCACAAGGGACTGTGGGTGTGTGGGAACTTATTTTAACTACTAGTCGGGCTCTCTTTTTCTGGTACTCTCTTTGCCTCCTGGCTGTAGGTGCCTGCTCCATTCTCCAGGACCCACCATGCTGTCTCTCAGGAGAGAGACTGAACACATGTATCCAAGCTCCTCTAGGTGTGACACATCTGGTTGAGCGCACATGTTACAATGCACAAGGACCTGGGTTTGAATCCCCAGTCCCCAACTGCAGGGGGAAAGCTTTGCAAGTGGTGAAGCGGTGTTGCAGGTGTCTGTCTCTCTCCCTCTCTACCACTTCCCTCCCTCTTGATTTCTGGCTGTCTCTATCCAATAAATAAAAGATAATACAAAGAAGATGCAGTTGAGATGTATTCTACACATGGATGTAACTTGCTGAAAGACTGGGCATGAAAGGTAAGAAAAGCAAACTACAGATACTCACTGGTTTTGGCTTATATAACAGATCCAATTACTGAGATTGGAAAGCATGGGAAGATACACTGTTTGTAAGGATATGCAAGTTGAGGGCATGGAATTGAAATAGAAATGCCCAATACATAGCTGAAGATGTGAGCACTGTGGGTGAAAACTTACAGAAATTTCCTGCCTATCAGTAGAGTTAAATAAGGGCTTACTGTGTAATGAAATAGACTGTGGGTCCAAAATTATGTAGTGGAGCAAATGCCTTGCCGTTTCCTCATTCACTCTCCACAGAATTTATGATTAAAAAGCAGTGTTGAATATTTACACCAAAAAGGCTATGTTGGATAATACAGCTAATGATACTGTACTGTATATTTGAAAGTTACTAAAAGAGTACATCTTAATAGTTTTTTAAATTCTTTTACTATTCCTTTTAAATCTTTATTTATTTATTATTGGATAGAGACAGAAAAATTGAGAGGGGAGGGTGGTGTAGAGAGGGAAAGAGACAGAGAGACGCCTGCAGTCCTGCTTCAGCACTCTTGAAGCTTTCACACTGCAGGTGGGGCTGGACCCTGGGTCCTTGTGCACTGTGATGTGTGTGCTTAGTGAGTGTGCCACTGCCTGGCCCCAATGGTTTTCTGAATAATAATAATAATAAATAATTAATAATAATAATAATAAACATTTGTAACTATGTGAGGTGATGGAATTTTTTTTGTCTCCAGGGTTGTTGCTGGGGCTTGATGCCTGCACCACAAATCCACTGCTCCTGGAGGCTATAATTTTTCCCTTTTGTTGCCCTAGTTGTTTTATCATTGTTGTGGTTATTATTATTATTATTGTTATTGATGTTGTCCTTGTTGGATAGGACAGAGAGGAATGGAGAGAGGAGGGGAAGAGAGAGGGAGAGAAAGACAGACACCTGCAGGCCTGCTTCACCACTTGTGGGGAGCCAGGGGGCTCGATCCTTTCGCCAGTCCTTGCGCTTTGCACCACCTGCGCTTAACCCACTGCGCTACTGCCTGACTCCCAAGGTGATGAGTGTTAATGAAACTTAGCCTGGTAATCATTCTGCAGTATATAAAAGTGTCAGATCATTATGTTGCATACCTTAAACTGACCTAATATACTAATTATATCTCAATAAAACTGGAAATAGACACAGAGAACCAGTTCGTGCTCACTTGGCAGAGCACAGACTTACATTATTATTATCATTATTATTATTTGACTATTCCTACTAGGGCTATTGCCTGCATGATAACTCCCCAGCTCCCAGCAGCCACCCCCACTATTTTCTTTCGTTAATTGATAGGATAGAGAGAAGTTGCAAAGAGGGAGACACAAAGGGATAGAGACACCTGCAGCACTGTTTCACCACTCCTGTAGGTGGGAGTCAGGGATCCGAAACAAGGTCCTTGTGCGTGCTAATAAATGTGCCACTATCCAGCCCCAAGAGCTCAAATGTTACCAAGAGTCAGGACCAGAGTTTGAGTGCCTGGTCATCACTTAGGAACCATACACAAAGAGGAGACTTGATGAGCAGTAGAGCAGTGCTGCGATAGTGTCCTTCTCTCTTTGTCTTTCTTTTACTCTCTAGCTGGAGAACAGAGAGACAGAGAGAGAGAGAGAGAGAGAGAGAGAGAGAGAGAGAGGAAGAGAGAGGAAGGAGGAGGAGGAGGAGGAGGAGGGCGAGAGAGGAATCTACCCTTGTAGGTAGGAAACCCCAGTGAAGCCCTGGAGAAAAAAAAAAACAAAAAAAAACTGTCTTGAGCCAAAGTGAACTGTGAATTCTTCTGGGAGGTAGACCTAAATAGACGTAATTTGTACTTAAATCTCTCTCTCTTTCTCTCTCTGTCCTCCTCGTAATTACTTCATCCTGTCTCTCTTCCTCTCCCTCTAACTTAATCCGCTCTCTCCCCTCTCACTCTCTGCCTCCCTCTTCCCTTCCCCACTTTCATCTTTTCTAACTAGTACAAGAACCAACATTAATTTCGCATCTACATGAATTGTAACATATTTTCAAGGAATTAAGGTAGAACATCAAGATACTTGTGAATCAGTCTGGCCATCTGAGGAGCTCTGCTTACCCTTCTATTGTTTAATGTGTGGGCTTTAAAAATCCACCTTTGATAAGGCTATTTTATCTCCTTTTCTTCCATCGCTTAGCTTTGCTAAAACTTAACCTTTGCTCTACTCAGTAACTTAGTTTTATTGTTTTCCTAAGGTGTTTAACAGATATTGTCTAGACTTGTTTTCCTTAGTGAAACAAAGAAAGAACAGAAAGAAAAAACAAGAAGAGAAAATGAGAGAGAGAGAGAGAGAGAACTTTAAACTTTTTTCCCTTAATATTTTCTTTATTTTATTATTAAGGACTAAAATTACCCTTTCTCACAGTGAAAACTTATTTTTTTCCCTAAGCTTAACTGACAGTACATCTAGCTTGTTGGTTTTTGTTGGAGTTTAAGTGACATATCCTCAGCATCCTTAGATACACATACGATGATGTTTTGCTAGTTTTTAATAAGAGATGTACTTTGTGGGAAATACCTCTTTATTTTTTTAAATATTTTTCTTTATGTGTTATTGGATAGAGCCAGAGAGAAACTGAGAGGGGAGGCAGAGAGATACCTGCAGCCTTGCTTCATCGCTTGTGAAGCTTTCCCCTTGCAGGCTGGGACCAGGGGCTTGGACCTGAATCCCTGTTCACCGTGATCTGTGCGCTTAACCCGGCCTGCCACTGCCTGGCCCTGGAAATAACCTCTGTTGCTATGGCTTCAGGGGAATAAACATCTCCCTTCATCTGTAAGGCCCACAGAAACACGCAGCACCAGATTCAACTAAAGTGGCAGAATTCTGACAAACTATCAGACAAATGGATCAGAAATAAAAAACTAACCTCAAATTGTAGGAACCCTTTGAGAATTAAATATTAAAATGACTTTTGTTTTGGGGGTCTGGAATAATATAGTAATGCTAGTTGGTGCAGCAGAGACAAGAACAGAGTACATTATCAGAGAAATATGGCTCGCAGGAACTCATATTCCCCTCCCCCCTCTCTATATATATGCACAAAATGTGGGGGTATCATCTGATAACAATGTTAACCTGAGTCAAAGTAAACACATGACCTCAAAAGCATCTTAATTTTGAGGGGGTCGGGCGGTGGCGCAGTGGGTTAAGCGCATGTGGCACAAAGCGCAAGGACCAGTGTAAGGATCCCGGTTCGAGCCCCCGGCTCCCCACCTGCAGGGGAGTCGCTTCACAGACTGTGAAGCAGGTCTGCAGGTGTCTGTCTTTCTCTCCCCCTCTCTGTCTTCCCCTCCTCTCTCCATTTCTCTCTGTCCTATCCAACAACGAACAACATCAACAGTGGAAATAATAATAACTACAACGAGGCTACAACAACAAGGGCAACAAAAGGGGGAAAAATGGCCTCCAGGAGTGGTGGACTCATGGTGCAGGCACCGAGCCCAGCAATAACCCTGGAGGAAAAAAAAATGTATCTTAATTTTCAAGAGCAGTTGTATGTGAACTCTCTTTTTAGCCACCAGGTTCCAGATGCCATCAGGATGCCGGCCAGGCTTCCCTGGACTGAAAACCCCACCAATGCGTCCTGGAGCCCCGCTTCCCCAGAACCTCATTCCACTAGGGAAAGAGAGAGGCAGACTGGGAGTATGGACCGACCAGTCAATGCCCATGTTCAGCGGGGAAGCAATTACAGAAGCCACACCTTCTACCTTCTGCATCCCACAACGACCCTGGGTCCATACTCCCAGAGGGATAGAGAATGGGAAAGCTATTGGGGAGGAGATGGGATATGGAGATTGGGTGGTGGGAATTGTGTGGAGTTGTACCCCTCCTATCCTACGATTTTGTTAATGTCTCCTTTCTTAAATAAATTTTAAAAAAAAAGATAAAAATAAACTACAAGGAAGTAAAAAATAAAAAAATAAAAAAAATTTCAAGAGCAGACTTGAATTTCACCCATGAGTGAAGCAATTAGCCCTGTTATGTGCTGCTGTGCATACCACACCTGGGGCTTTAGCACCTCTTCTGACCACGTCCGTTCAAAATGGCGTACAGACAAACTGAAAGGCACAGCAGACTGAGTGAGGCACATGAAAGGCAACGGCAATAAGATGCCTGGGGAAAAATACTAACAAGCAATACGGCAAATGTTTTTAAATATTGGAAGGAATATCATATTGAAAAAGGCAGATTTCATTCTAAATAGTGTCAAATGTACCAGAGTACACATCAGTGAATAGGAGTTATGTCATTCCATCAAATGAAGAACTTGGGGCCACGTGGTGGTGCACCTGGTCGAGCGCACATGTTACAATGCACAAGGACCTGGGTTCGAGTCCCTGGCCACCACCTGCAAAGGAAAGCTTCACACATGGAGAAGCAGGGCTGCAGGTGTCTCTCTGCCTCTTCCCCTCTCTATCATCCCTTTCCCTCTCAACTTCTGTCTGTCTGAATAAATAAAAAAAAAAGATTATAAAAAAAAATGAAGATTTTTTTTTTTTTGCCTCCAAGGTTATCACTGGAGCTTGATGCCTGCACTACGAATCCACTGCTCCTGCGTCCATTTATTTTTATTTTTATTTATTTATATTTATATATTTTGGTTTTTTTGCATAGTTCAGAGAGAAATTGTGAGCAGAGGGGAAGATAGAAAGGGAGAGAGAGAGATGGACACCTGTAGACCTGCTTCACTGCTTATGAAGCATCCCCCCCATGGGTAGCCAGGGCTCGAACCTGGATCCTTGAGCTTTGAACTATGTGCACTTAACCCAGTGAGCCACTGCCTGGCCCCCTTAAAATGAAGAATTTTTAAAATTCAAATTGTTTACAAATGGGCTAAGTTATCTAGGGTCTTGGGAATTTCTATAAAAGTAAAAGAATTCAGAAATGGTAGATTCTACAGAGATAATTTCACTAGTCTTTTAGATTGAGGCACCCTTCAACACTGAATTCAAACAACACTTTTCAACATTAATTAAATTCAACAACATTATGAAATCAAAGGTCATTTGACTCTTACAGTACATCACTACACTTGTAAAACAAGGACCATGCATTTAAGGTGTGGTAAGAGTTAGAATTGGTTTATTAATTCTAAATTCCCAAATTGAGGCAAAAGTAAAGGAAATATTGTCATATCTAGTTCAATAATTAGATCAATTATCTTCAAAGTAAAAGATTCAAAATTTCTCCTTTTATGAAACTAATGGATTAGTAATTTATACCTATTAGGCTATTATATAGTCCATTCAAACTTTGTCTCTCATCAAGACAGATACTTTGTTAAGAACTAGCAAACTGCCATATTATAATTCATAACAATTACAGTGAAAAATGTACTTTGGAATCACCTTGTGTTTCCACATATATATATATATTTATATTTATATTTGTTTTTTGTCTTTTTGCCTCCAGGGTTATTGCTAGGGATCAGTGTCTGCACAATGAATCCACTGTTCTTGGCGGTCATTTTGCATTGGCATTGTTGTTGCTGTTATTATTGTTGTTGTTACCATTGTTGGACAGGACAGAGAGAAATGGAGAGAGGAGGGGAAGACAGATGGGGGAAAGAAAGATAGACACCTGCAGACTGGCTTCACTGCTTGTGAAGTGAGCCCACTGCAGTTGGAGAGCAGAGGCTCGAACCAGGGTCCTTACACTTTTCCTTGTGTTTTGCATTATATGCGCTTAACCCTGTCTGCTACCGCCCAGCAAAGGTAATGGCTCTTAAAATGCTGCATAAAGGCTTTGAAATATAATATGACAGTAAGGCCTAGTTTTCTAGAAGTGATACAAAGATTATCCAGTTGGGGACAAAGAACAGGTATAGATACAGTAGATGTTTTAAAGAAAAAGCAAGAAATATGAGTAGTAATCTTTCACAGTTACAAACAGGAAGATAATTTCTTGCAGAATCCTGATGAACCATCAAGAATTAACTCCTCCCACCAGTGTGCTTACATGAGGTGTGTTCACTGCAGACCAGAAAAAGTTAAAAGTGACTTTGGATAAAGTAGGCTGTCCCACTATTTACAATTCTGATGAAATTTGAGCGAATCAAAGAAGACAGCAGTACCTGAAATAGGGAAGATCACCTAAAAGCAGAGAAAGGCTCCCAATATTAAAACTAATCCAAGAGAAAAATACCTCAGGGAGGGAAAAATGGAAGCAGTAAACTAGAATGTCGTTTAGAGTTTAGCTGTGAAGAATCCAAAATGCAAGAAGCATTTAAAAATATGTTATACTTCAAGTCAGTGTTTCATTATTGAAGCTCATGCTAAAGTTTCCCATCTTTACAGTTCTTTCTTACTGTGAAAACACAAGTTTTCCAATGGACTTTTAAAAGCTGTCATCCATATCTTTACATATAATGATCCAGCCGAAGGTGTTTTACTTTTCAGTAGAGAAGTACAGAAAGTATAGCTGCAGATGATTGTATTTGGATCTCTTGGATGGAATTAATAATGAAAATTTACATTATTAAAGCAGTTTTGCTCAGTTTTTTTTTTTCATTATTCAAGATAAAAAATCTACTTGTAGGACAAAACTTGCAATCAATCATTAACTGCGTTATCTGTAATAAAAAAATATTTTCATTTCAGACAAGATCGGGCGTGTTCAGGGTGGTATGGCCCTAGACAAAAATATTTTCATTTCCAACATTAATCTGTTTTCCCCCTTCTGTCTTTTTAGATGTAGACATCACAACATTAGCTTTGCTGCTTTATGGAAACACATAGACAGTAAGTCGGGTTACTAGTGACACTTGAATGTTCAAGTTGGAAAGCAGGCTGCAAGAGAGGGGATTCAAATAGACTGAAAGAAGAACCAGTGATAGTGAAGACACATAATTGAAATGACACAGAGATTAATAATCTCAACATAAAATGAGAAGTTAGGAACTTAGAGAAGTGTTACATCGTCAAGATAAGAAATAGGCCAGTCTGGTAGTCAAGTCCCATTACAATAAAAATTCACAATACCTTCTTCAACATCTGAGATATATTCGCCATCACTGAGCATTTCAGGGGCATTGGCTTTACGAACTGCATGATTTAAGTGAATAACGTTAAGCATATGAAAAATGCATTCCTGATAGTACAACAAAATACTTGAACATCTGAAAAACATTTTTCTCCACAAAAAATTTCCTCAGGAGATAAACACAGTCACTCTAAACTAAAATGAATTCAAAGGATAGTTCCGTACCTTCATCATCAGACATATCAAGAACTTCATTCATTGTTTCCGGAACATTCATTTTGTGCTTCTCTGTGACAGTCTAGTAACAAAAAGAGAGTGATGTTAAGTGTGAGCAGCATTTATATTTTAATGAGACAATGTTCTCCTTTCTCAACCAGCTGGCTTATTGTAGGTCTAGGCACTGACTATTTTGAAGCCTCCACACATGAAATATTAAAACTGTCCTCATTGTGCAAGGACCGGTGGGTGTGATGATCCCGGTTCGAGCCCCCGGCTCCCCACATACAGGGGAGTCACTTCACAGGCGGTGAAGCAGGTCTGCAGGTGTCTGTCTTTCTCTCTCCCTCTCTGTCTTCCCCTCCTCTCTCCATTTCTCTCTGTCCTATCCAACAATGACGACATCAACAATAATAACTACAACAACAATAAAAACAGCAAGAGCAACAAAAAGGAAATAAAAAAAAAAAAACTGTCCTCACCATATACAAGGCAAAGAATTATAAGGACAAACCATACTTAACTAACTTAGAAAGATTTAAGTTTCTAACAAGGCTTTTCAAAGGATAAGGGGGGGGGCGGAGGTAGATAGCATAACGGTTATGCAAAGATACTCTCATGCCTGAGGCTCCAAAGTCAATGCGCCACAATACCATAAACCAGAGCTGAGCAGTTCTCTGGTAAAAAAAAAAAAGAAAGAAAAGAAGAGAGAGAGAGAAAGGAAGGAAGGAAGGAAGAAAGGAAAGAAATGAAAGGAAAAACCCGGGACAGGGTGGTGGTGCGCCTGGCTGAGTGCAGGACATACATGCAGTGAGTAAGGACATACAGGGAGAAAGCTTTCGGAGTGGTGAGGCAGGGCTGCAGGCGTGTCACTGTCTCTCTCCCACTCTAGCTTCCCCTCTTGATTTCTGGCTGTCTCTATCCAATAAATAAAGTTGATAAAACATAAAAAAGAGAAAGGGGGGGAGAGAGAGATAGCTCCTCTCACTGTGTTGCACTATGATTTGATGAGCTAGCCACTCTGTTCCACAGATGTCTTGGCTGGCGAGCAGCGAAGCGAATGGCAAAACCATACTTTATAGACACAGATATACAGACACATTGGTATACAGATACACAGGTGTATAGATACACGACATAGGTTATCACGGGTGTCTATTTGGCAACTCCATAGCTCCCAGTGGTTGTTTTTTTTCTCTCCTCCCTTTTTTTCTGTCTTTGTTTGATTGAAGGTGGGAGACAGAAAAGAAAAGGGGGCTGGACGGTACTGCAGCAGGTTAAGAGCACATAGTATGAAGCACAAGGACCTGTGCAAGGATCCCGGATGGAGCCCCCAGCTCCCCACCTGCAGGGGGGGTCGCTTCACAAGTGTTGAAGTAGGTCTGCAGGTGTCTGTTTTTCTCTCTCTCTATTTTCCCCTTCCCTCTCAATTTCTCTCTGTCCTATGGAAAAAAAACTAAAAAAATGGCTGCAGGAGCAGTGGATTCGTAGTACAGGCAGGGAGCCCCAGAGATAACCTTAGAGGGAGGGAGGAGGAGGGAGAGGGAGGAGGAGGAGGAGAGGGAGAGGGAGAGGGAGAGGGAGAGGGAGAGGGAGAGGGAGAGGGAGAGGGAGAGGGAGAGGGAGGCACTTGCAGCAATTCCCCACCAGTGATGCCCCCTTCCCACCTTGCTTCCTACCGGTAGGGAGACTAGAGTTTGAAACCAGGTCTATGTACCACTTGCGAGGCTCCTGGCAGAGCAATAGTCTGGATTTAACAGTGTCATGTCAGTCTTTCATTTTGTCATCTTCTCTGCATACATTATAATTACTAGGATGTACTCTAGAAAATATTAAGTTGCACATATAATTTTCTAATTATGTGTATAGAGAAAATGGTAATGCATTTCCAAGATAACTTTAACCTCCAAAATTTTTTTAAAAAAAAATAGAGGACCGGGTGATAGCGCAATACCTGGTTAAGAGCACACAGTACTATGTGCAAGGACCCACTCAAGGATCCAGGTTCGAGTCCCCGCTCCCCACCTGCAGGAGGGACATTTCACAAGCGGTGTAGCAGGTCTGCAGGTGTCTATCTTTCTCTTTCTTCCCTGCCCCTCTCGATTTTTCTCTGTACTATCTGAAAAATTTTAAAAAAAGTTAAAAGGAAAGTAAAAGGCCATGAGAGCAGTGGATTTTCAGTGTCAGCACTGAGCTCCAATGATAACCCTAGAGGCAAAAAAAAAAAAAACTCAACAATTATAAGTACATAAAAATTTAAAAAACAAAGAAATTTAAAAAATAGTTATGTTAGGATCACAGTCTTAATTATTATTTTTTTTTAAGTTTGACTTTCTTCCTATATTGTTCATAATCGTTCAAAAGACATTGACAGTATCACTCGCTGGAAGATCTTAGCCACCCTGGCCTGGAGGTGGTGGTGCAGTGGAGAAACCATTAAACTCTCAAGAAGAGGTCCCCAGCCAATGCCCAGTATCTGTGGGATTCCTCCAGGGTAAAGTGTCTCTATTCTAGCTCTCTGGGTCATTTTCTTTGAAGTCCTCATAAAAACAAAAACAAATAAACAAACAACAACATAAAAAAAACCCAAACTAAAACAAAACAAATGATTCTATTCTTACTTTTTCTATTCAGTTTCCCCAGGAGTCAAGTTACAATGCTTAACCTATACTAAGGCAATGAGGAATTTTGTTTCACTACCTTTAAGGTAAGTTATTTTCATAAATTATTCTGCTGCTTATGAGCAATTTATTTCTCATAAATTTATTTATTTATTCAATGATATTTTATATTTGTATGAACTTGTGAATACTATTATAGTGGTATACATTATGATATGCTTTGTTGTTGACTTTGATACTAGTTTATTTATGTATATATAACTTATAAATAGCTCAAATTGTTCCAACCTTTTTTTTAAAAATTTTTTCTTCTTTTTTTAAGATTTATTTATTCCCTTTTGTTGCCCTTGTTGTTTTATTGTTGTAATTATTATTATTATTGATGTCATCATTGTTGGATAGGACAGAGAGAAACGGAGATAGGAGGGGAAGTCAGAGAGCGGGGAGAGAAAGACAGACACCTGTAGACCTGCTTCACCGCTTGTGAAGCGACTCCCCTGCAGGGGGGGAGCCGGGGGCTTGAACCGGGACCCATGCAGGTACTTACGCTTTGCAGGTACTTGTGCTTAACCCGCTGTGCTACCTCCCGGCTCCCTGTTCCAGCTCTTATTGGTAACTCTTTTAGCTCATTCCTATGTACCTTTAGTACTGTTTTATGAGCAAGTGTTTATTTGTTTACTTATTTATGGGAAGGCACTACTTTATTTTTGGAATTACAAAATGGCCTTGACTCATGTTGCATATTTTCTGCCCTAGTTTTAGCTTCTCCTCTTATTTGTATGTGATATATGAAGTAGGTATCTGAGTGACACATTGTTCTTACTGTCTCTGGAGGGCTAAGAAATGCAAACAGTGGAACTGTGGCAGTTTAATGAATATCTTTTGAACATAAACTTGTCACTATGTTTCCTACGCTCTCACAATTGTAATGCCATTAACTAGAGCCTCTTTCTCAGAATTGCCACAATATTCATTGCACTCATGGGAGATGCATTCTTTGTGCTGAGTTTGAAAAAACAAACAAATCTGCAGCCTGCTTATGGGACCACAGGGCTCCAGTAACTAGCCCTGCTAAGCTTCATTGTGGTGGAGGTTGTGCTATGTTTAGTTAGCTTAAAATCATGGACTCCACCCAGCATTGCGTCAGCCCTCTTTTAAGCTAGATGACATGAAAGTGCAAAAGCAGAACTGGCAAGGTTGTCTCAGCTTGAAATAAAATCTCTGATGCTTAATGAAGTCTCGAGGGACTAGATACACTCTTTTTTTCATCAACGTGAGTACTTCACTTAGGGAAAGCCTCTTCAGAGGAAATCTGGACCTTTTCTGTTAGCATAGGTGCTGTTTTCTCTCTTACAGAAGGTCCCCAAGCAAGCTGGCTGATGACAATGACTACATGGCACGAATCCCATACATTGGCTGTCTTTCACTAACAGACTGATACCTTCTCTTCTGGCAGATTTTGGGAAACCATAACTCCTTTTATTTCCTAAAGTTTTTTTCTGAGATCAAAGAAACATTTGAACTTACCTAATGATTAAAAAAAAGTATTTTTTTAACATTTAAATTTTATTTGTTTATTTATTTATTTTGCCTCCAGGGTTATTGCTGGGGCTTGGTGCCTGCACTATGAAATCCACTGCTCCTAGGGGCTATTTTTTCCCTTTTGTTGATCTTGTTATTTATTGTTTTTGTTAGTATTTATTATTATTATTCTTGTTATTGCTGGCATTGTTGGATAGGACAGAGCAAAAATGAGAGAGGAGGGGAAGACAGAGAAGGGGAGAGAAAGACAGACACCTGCAGACCTGCTTCACCGCTTGTGAAGTGACTCCCCACCCCGTAGGTGGAGAGCCGGGGACTTGAACCAGGATCCTTACACCTTACACTGATCCTTGTGTCCTTGAGCTTTGCGCCATGTGTGCTTAACCTGCTGCGCTATCACCCAGCCCCCCAAAAAGAAATTTATATTCAATCAAGTAAGACTTACATTTTGTATTATTATATAAGTTTCAATTCTTTAACACTGGAACAAAAGTTTAATATTTATTGCAGTGACTTCAAATCTTTTTAAAATACATACATTGAACACTTTATTTATTTATTTATTTATTTATTATTAGAGACAGAGAGGAGTTAAGAGGGGAAAAGAGAGATATATATATAGAGGGACAGAGAGAGACCTGCAGCCCTGCTTCACCACTCATTAACCTTTCCCCCTGCAGGTGGGGGTCCAAGGGCTTGAACCTGGGTCCTTGCACACTGTAATATGTGTGCTTAACTAGATAAGCCACTGCCTGGCCCCATGACTTCAAATCTTTTATAACAGTGTGACACTTAGTCACTGTTAGGCATTTGTCTTTATCTCTCTTCCTCCCCATGTAAGGCATCTGTAATATTAAAGTGAATAAGAATATTTATTTCAACTCTTTCATCAGGAATAACAGATTTTTAAAAATGATTTATTTATTAGTCCAAGTCAGAAAGGCAATACCAGAGCAGCAGTTTGGTCCATAAGATGACAGGTATGAACTCAGGACCCTGTACTTTTAAGTTCAGTGGTGTAGCCACTGTACTACCTCTCCCAAGCTGCAGATATAACAAATTTAAGTTAAAAGATATATTAAGGCAGCATACAGGAATTCCTCTCTTTTTAATTTTTTATATTTATTTATTTATTTTCCCTTTTGTTGCCCTTGTTGTTTTTTATTGTTGTAGTTATTATTGTTGTAGTTATTGATGTCATCGTTGTTGGATAGGACAGAGAGAAATGGAGAGAAGAGGGGAAGACAGAGAGGGGGAGAGAAAGGTAGACACCTGCAGACCTGCTACACCCCCTGTGAAGAGACTCCCCTGCAAGTGGGGAGCCGGGGGCTCAAACCAGGATCCTCATGGAGGTCCTTGTGCGTTGCGCCACGTGCGCTTAACCCGTTGCGCTACCACCTGACTCCAGGGAATTCTTCTCTTATACAAACTCTATCCTTGAGGTTAGAAATGTTTTATCCTGGTAGGTATGGATTACTAATGAAAATATTGTTGTTTTTTTTCTCGAAAATTGCAAGACTTCTCCTGTGATCATCAGATTTACTATTTGCTTTTGAAAAGTCTGCACACAGTCAAGAAACTCAACCTGTGGATGGCTGTCAGATCTCTCAACTGTGATTTTTATATGAAGTGCTATGAAAACAAACTACTGCAGAGGCTAACTATGTCTTCCTTCATGTTGGAATGTGGCAGATGACAAAAGCAGGTAGAGCTGATGCTTCCAAATGTCCCAGCATCCTAAATTCACATCGTAAAAAGTCAGTCTGTGTGCTGAGTCATAGGATAGTAAATAATTGAAGTAAATGTCCAGTATGGTGTACTATCTGCTCTTTAAAAGGTACTGAATTCTAATATAGTTTAAAGGCACCCGATGGGAGTTTAAAAAAAAAAAAAGGAAAGAGTTATCCTAGAGATTTCAGCTTATAAATAAATAAATGCACATCTAACACTACTGCAGCCTGACTAAGCCTTGCCAGAAATGCTAGTAAAGAGTTTCTTTAATTAAAAAATTAAATCTTTTTATTTATTATGGAATACAGACAGAGAAATTAAGAAGGGAGGAGGAGAAAAAGGGCGGGGAAGAGAGACAGACACTTGCAGCCCTGCTTCACCACTCGTGAAGCTTCCCCCCTGCAGGTGGGGACCGGGGGCTTGATCCTGTTAAGTGTACACTTAACCAGGTGCGTCACTGCCTGGCCCTAATTTTCTTTAAATTTTAATAAAACATTCTATTTCTTTTTCTTTTAAAAATTTTTTATATTTGTTGCAGCTATTATTATTGTTGTTGTTGATGTCATCATTGTTGGATAGGACAGAGAGAAATAAAGAGAGGAGGGAAAGACAGAGAGGGGAAGAGAAAGACAGACACCTGCAGACCTGCTTCACTGCCTGGGAAGCGACTCCCCTGCAGGTGGGGAGCCAGGGGCTCGAACCGGGATCCTTATAGTGGTCCTTGTGCTTTGCACCAAGTGTGCTTAACCCACTGCGCTACCACCCAACTCCCCTCTACTTTTTCTATGAAACAACTTGTAGGTGAATGTAAGAGGAAGAGTGAGATTCCTGGTACAAATTAAAATTTTAACCTAATGTTTTGTTTGTTTGTTTGTTTTGTTTTGTTTTTGCCTCCAGGGTTATTGATGGGGCTCAGTGCCTGCACCACGAATCCACTGCTACTAGAGGCTTTTTGCTGTTGTTGTCCTTGTTTTATCGTTGTTGTGGCTATTATTATTGTTATTACTGATGTCATTGTTGTTGGATAGGTCAGAAAGAAATGCAGAGAGAAGGGGAAGACAGAGAGGAGGACAGAAAGATAAGACACCTGCAGACCTGCTTCACCGCTCATGGAGTGACCCAGCTGCAGGTGGGAAGCCAGGGGCTCGAGCCAGAATCCTTGTACTTAACTTGCTGCACTACCACCTAACCCCCAATTTTATTTATTTTTTTTACAATAATGTTGATGTACCCATTATCATTTGTGAGCTAAAACATTTAAAGAAAACAACTTCTAGCTTCCAACTTTCTTACAGTACTGACAAAGAAGAATTCTAAAACTTCTGCCTTTAGTTTTTATATCAAAACAAACACTTATACATTGTTAGTATAAATGGCGATTCACATTACTCTGTAGCCAGCAAGGCAACGTTACAAAATAGTAACTGCTGCGCTTCGGATTTGTCTTTGTTTCAGAAATGAGAGTTTTGCTACTGTATCTGAAAATAACGAGGTGATAACATTCGGACACATATCGGTAGATAGACGGTGAATGAGAGGAAGGAGCTTTATTTCTGAAGAACCAAGAAGAAAACTGTCTGAGAAGCAGGCCTCAGAGGAGCAGAGCCCAGCAGCCAATACTTACAGTTGTGGTCATGACCTCTTCAGTTACAACCTTGAGGGTGTCGACTACGGAGATGTAGCCAAGCCGCCGGGCGATGGCCAGGGCAGTGTTCCCATTCTGGCAAGAAGGAAACGGTGGGCAAGTCATTAACCAGTCATTCCACAGGTCTCAGTGCCTGCATGTTTCCACACGTTTCCCCTATACAAGCTCTACTGTGAGTGTCCTATTCTGTTATCACACACAAAACACTGTTTCATTAGAGACATACCATTCACCAAACCCACCTAACCTGTTCCTCCTTAACCAGCAGAGTCTGGGCTGCTAGACACAGATTCTGATATATTTTCAATCTTTATTTATTGGCAAGAGACAGAAATTGAGAGGGAAAGGGGTGACAGAGAGGTATAGAGACAGAGACACCTGCAGCCCTGCTTCACCATTCACAAAACTTTCCCCCCTGTAGGTGGGGGCCAAGGACTCAAACCTGGGTCCTTGTGCATTATAACATACGCTGAACCAGGTACGCCACCACCTGGCCCCTGATTTATTATTATTTAGTGGTCTAAGTAATCAAGAAAACCAGCACATATTTCTTATTATTCATGTTTTCCACCTACTAGTGGTAATGTAGCTAACTGGTACCTTTAAAATGTAAAGTACAAAGCACATCTCTCTGTTTCTGGACAGCTCATATCAATATAGTGATTCTCCTTTTTCCTTCTATCTATCAAATACTCTGGCTTTTTTCAATTTTTATTATCTTTATTTATTGGATAGAGACAGCCAGAGATCAAGAGGGTGAGAGAGGGAGAGAGACAGAGAGACACCTGCAGCCCTGCTTCACCACTTGCAAAGCTTTCCCCCTGTAGGTGGGGACCGGGGCTCGAACCTGGGTTCATGAGCATTGTAATATGTGTGCTCAACCAGGTGCGCCACCACCCGGCCTCTGTTTTTTGTTCTTCCAATGAAAATGAATCAACATACTGAAAGGAATTGGACCCAGGGTCTCTGGCCAGCAAGTCTTGTACACTACCCCCAAGCCTCCTCTCTTAACTACTCTCCCTTCTCTTGAGTGACCCTTGGCTCTTACCACAGTGAGTTCATTGGGAGAGGCATTGTTCTGAAGCAGTACGTTGATAATATGTGTGTGTCCCTGTTGAGCGGCTTGGTGTAATGGTGTATAACCATTCTGCAGAAGGAAGAGGAAAGATGGCTTACTTTATTGGATGTAAATCAATGATTTTGGTGAATACAAAGAAGAAAGGAGTTTACCTTGGTTTTGGCATTAACTTTAGCAGAATGCTGAAGCAGGAAATTGACAATCTTGATGTTTCCATAGTGGCAGCCCACATGGAGTGGCGTGTAGCCCATCTGTAATTATATATATTTTAAAGAAACGTTATAAGCATACTTTGGGAAAAAACAGTGTCTCTAAACAGAATTCAAAATATTAGTATATTTTTTTTCTTGAGTTGGTAAAAAAAATCTTTCCCCCTCTAACACACACACACACACACACACACACACACACACACAGCTCTTCATAGTTCTTAGATTTAAATAATAGTAGCATCTCACTTCTTGTTACTTGACTTGCCAAAGTTCTTTCTCTTGAATCAATTCATGTTATTCTCATAACAACTTTTCATGATTGGAAGGAAAGATAGAATGATAAAAATAACAGAATTGTATAAAATATTAATAATAATAATTTTTGAACTATGAAATAGTCATAGCTCAGAAAACAAAACAGTCTTGGTCTCTCTTCCCACTATTGCCCACTTAAAATAAAAACTGAAGTTGTCTTCTCTGTGCAGGTAACACTGAAAGAAAGTTCTATTAACTTGGAAAGAACAAATTTACAGATGAAATGTCTGGCCAGTGCTTTTGCTCAGTGATGCCTTTACATGCTATTTTACTGAGCAGTGGTTAGGCCCCTCTCCACACAAGATGGTTTCAGAGAAAGGGTATAACTCCACTAGGAGGCTGCCCTAGGCCTTCCTTATATTTGACAGTACTAAATGTTATTTAATCATATGGCAAGTGCAAACTTATAGAAGACTGTAAGATGTTTTTTGATGTATTGGATAGAGACACAGAGAAATCAAAATAGAAAAAGATAGAAAGCGAAGAGACACCCCTGCAGCACTACTTCACCACTCATGAAGCTTCCCCACACAGGTGCAATGACTGCATTATGAATCCACTGCTAATGGTGGCCATTTTTCCCTCTCACACTATCTATGTATCTATCTATCTCTATCTCTCTCTTGTTCGTTAAATAGGACAGACAGAAATGGGGGGGTCTCACCTGCAGACTTGCTTCACAACTTGTGAAGTGTCCCCCCTGCAGGTGGGGAGTTGAGGCTCAAACCAACTCGAACACTTTGGCACAGTGATATGTGCACTCAGCTGAGTGTGCCACCACCCACCCCTGAAAAGGTTGTTTTGATGATGTTAATTTACTAGAGCTGAGATTTAAAAATTGTAGTTATTAACTATCATGAACTTTGCTTTAGAAAATAAATTCTAAGTTTTAGTTCTCTGAAGGTAGTAAAGCTGAATATCTCAACACAATTCAAGTGGGAAAAGGTTGGGAATTTTCTTTTAAGCAAGTAAAAAATTACACTTTATTTTATGGCAGTATTAGTACAGAACTAAATTGAGGGAAATAACAGACAACTTCTCAGTGGGGCAGATATGACTGAAGCTCTTGTAGTTACAAAGATTCATACACAAAGATGAAACCTCTCAGATATTATGAAAAGACAAAGAACATGAAAACATATTTTTGTAATGATAAGGGAGAATATGTAAACCTGTTATCTCTCTTTTAAAACTGTATTTATTTTGGATAGAGACAGAGAGAAATTGAGAGGGAAGGGGGAAATACAGAAGGGGAGGGAGAGAGAAACTGTTTCACGGCTTCACCACCTGTGATGTTTCCACCACTGCAGGAGGGGAGCAAGGTTTGAACTTGATAGATAACATGAACAGGCCCATCACAGCTAATGAAATGGAAACAGTTATCAAAAACCTTCCCAAAAATAAAAGCTCTGGACTGGATGGTTTTACAAATGAATTCTACAAAACCTTCAAAGAAGAACTAATACCTCTACTTGTAAAAGTCTTCCAGAAGATTGAAGACAATGGAATACTCCCTTCTAGCTTCTATGAAGCCAACATCACTTTGATACCAAAAGCAGACAGGGACACAACCGAAAAAGAAAACTACAGACCAATATCGCTGATGAACATAGATACTAAAATACTGAACAAAATTCTAGCCAACCGGATACAGCAGTATATCAAAAAGATTGTTCATCATGACCAAGTGGGGTTTATCCCAGTGATGCAAGGTTGGTTTAATATATGTAAATCAATCAACATGATCCACCACATCAATAAAAGCAAGACAAAAAACCACATCAATAGATACAGAGAAAGCCTTTGACAAATACAATATCCCTTTATGATCAAAACACTACAAAAAATGGAATATATGGAAAATTCTTAAAGACAGTAGAGTCTATATATAGCAAACCTACAGCCAATATCATGCGAATGGTGAAAAACTGGAAGCATTTCCCCTCAGATCAGGTAGTAGACAGGGCTGCCCACCATTACTATTCAACATAGTGTTGGAAGTTCTTGCCATAGCAATCAGGCAGGAACAAGGAATTAAAGGGATACAGATTGGAAGAGAAGAAGTCAAACTCTCCCTATTTGCATTGACATGATAGTATACATGGAAAAACCTCAGGAATCCAGCAAGAAGCTTCTGGAAATCATCAGGCAATACAGTAAGGTGTCAGGCCACAAAATTAACATTCAAAAGTCAGTGGCATTCCTCTATGCAAACACTAAGTGAGAAGAAGTTGAAATCCAGAAATCAATTCCTTTTACTATAGCAACAAAAACAATAAAATATCTAGGAATAAACCTAACCAAAGAAGTGAAAGACTTGTATATTGAAAATTATGAGTCACTTCTCAAGGAAATTGAAAAAGACACAAAGAAGTGGAAAGATATTCCACATTCATGGGTTGGAAGAATTAACATCATCAAAATGAATATACCACCCAGAGCCATCTACAAATTTAATGCTATTCCCATCAAGGTCCCAACCACATTTTTTAGGAGAATAGAACAAATGCTACAAATGTTCATCTGGAACCAGAAAAGACCTAAAATTGCCAAAACAATCTTGAGAAGAAAGAACAGAACTGGAGGCATCACACTCCCAGATCTCAAATTGTATATATAAGGCCAATGTCATCAAAACTGCTTGGTACTAGAACATGAACAGACACACTGACCAGTGGAATAGAAGTGAGAACCCAGAACTAAGCCCCCACACCTATGGACATGTAATCTTTGACAAAGGTGCCCAGACTATTAAAGAGGGGAAAGCAGATTCTCTTCAACAAATGGTGTTGAAAAAAAATGGGTTGAAACATGTAAAAGAATGAAACTGAACCACTATATTTCACCAAACACAATAGTAAATTCCAAGTGGATCAAGGACTTGGATGTTAGACCAGAAACCATCAGATACTTAGAGGGAAAAATTGGCAGAACTCTTTTCCACATAAATTTTAAAGACATCTTGAATGAAACAAATCCAATTACAAAGAAGACTAAGGCAAACATAAGCCTATGGGACTACATCATATTAGAAAGCTTCTGCACAGCAAAAGAAACCACTACCCAAACCAAGAGACCCCTCACAGAATGGGAGAACATCTTTACATGCCATACATCAGACAAGAGGCTAGTGACCAAAATATATAAAGAGCTTGCCAAACTCAACAACAAGAAAACAAATAACCCCATCCAAAAATGGGGAAAGGACATGGAGAGAATATTCACCACAGAAGAGATCCAAAAGGCTGAGAAACACATGAAAAAATGCTCCAAGTCTTTGATTGTCAGAGAAATGCAAATACAGACAACAATGAGATGCCACTTCACTCCTGTGAGAATGTCATACATCAGAAAAGGTAACAGCAGCAAATGCTGGAGAGGTTGTGGGGTCAAAGGAACCCTCCTACACTGCAGGTGGGAATTAAATTGGTCCAACCTCTGTGGAGAACTCTCACAAGGCTAGAATTGGACCTACCATATGATCCTGCAATTCCTCTCCTGGGGATATATCCTAAGGAACCCAACACACCCATCCAAAAAGATCTGTGTACACATATGTTCTTAGCAGGACAATTTGTAATAGCCAAAACCTGGAAACAACCCAGGTGTCCAACAACAGATGAGTGGCCGAGCAAGTTGTGGTATACATACACAATGGAATACTACTCAGCTATAAAAAACGGTGACTTCACCGTTTAAAGCTGATCTTGGATGGAGCTTGAAAAATTCATGTTAAGTAAACTAAGTCAGAAACAGAAGGATGAATATGGGATGAACTCAGTCTTAGGCATAAATTGAAAAGCAAGATCAGAAGAGCAAACACAAGTAGAACCTGAACTGGAGTTGGTGTACTGTGCCAAAGTAAAAGACTCTGGGTTGTGTGGGGGTAGGGGGGAGAATACAGGTCCAAGAAGGATGACAGAGGACCTAGTGGGGGTTGTATTGTTATATGGAAAACTGAGAAATGTTATGCATGTACAAATTATTGTATTTACTGTCGAATGCAAAACATTAATCCCCCAATAAAGAAATAAAAAAAATAGCACTTAAAGAGACAAAGATGGGGGTGTGGGGCAGGATGGTGTGTGTGCGTGTGTGTGTGTGTGTGTGTGTGTGTGTGAGTGTGTATTTGTTGGGGGTATGTGTCTGATTTCCTTCCTCCATAGTTTTTTTAATGATTAACTTAAAATTCATATAATCCATCTCTTTTGATTTCTTTTTTTTTGTTTTTAAAAATTCTTTTCCCCCTTTTGTTGCTCTTGTTTTTGTTGTTGCAGTTATTACTGTTGTCAGCATTATAGGACAAAGAGAATTGTAGAGAGGAGGGGAAGACAGAGAGGGGGAGAGAAAGACACCTGCAGACCTGTTTCACCGCTTGTGAAGCGACTCCCCTGCAGGTGGGGAGCCGGGGGCTCGAACCGGGATCCTTATGCCGGTCCTTGCTTCATGCCATGTGCGCTGAACCTGCTGTGCTACCACCCGACCACCCCTGCTCTTTTGATTTCTTTACATTTTTTCCCCTGCCTCTTCCTCTTATATCTCAAACCAAATTTAATCATTTACTGGATTTTGGCACCTAGTTGATCTCTAATTCCAAACTCAACAATGCATAATTCATGACCTTCTTTTCTTAATCAATTACTTTTTTAAAAAAGATTTTATTTATTTATTAATGAGGAAGATAGAAGGAGAGAGAAATATAACCAGACGTCACTCTGGTAAGTGTGCTACCAGGGACTGAATTCAGGACCTCATGCTTGAGAGTCCGATGCTTTGACCAATGTGCCACCTCCAGGACCACCTTTTTTTTTCTTTACTTTTTATGCATTTATTTATTTATTTGCATCCAGGGTTATCTCTGGGGCTTGGTATCTACACTATGAATCCACTGCTCCTGATGGCCATTTTTTTCTATTGTTGGATAGGACAGAGAGAAATTGAGAGAAGAGGGTAAGACAGAGAGGGGGAGAGAAAGACACCTGCAGACCTGCTTCACTGCCTGTGAAGTGACACCCCTGCAGGTGGGGACCCTGGGGCTCAAACCGGGATCTTTTAGCTGGCCCCTGTGCTTCATACTATGTGTGTTTAACCCAGTACATCACCGTCCGGCCACCTACAGCTCCTTTTGCTACTCTCCATCTTTGTAAAAAAAAATTCAGTAAGCATATGCATCTCTAAAACTATTTACATATATGAGGTAAAAGTCTGTATTCATATGAATTAACTACTTGACTTTGCACAATTATTTCCTCGTTTCACCTACAGAGCTGGACTCCTGGAGAAGAGTATCGATTCAGATCAACCCAGTCCTTGCTCTGTGGGGTCTCTAACAATGAAATGACAAGGTAGCCTCTCTCAACTTTCTGTGAACAGCATCAAAAGTTCCAATCCTACTAAAGAAAGCTGGAGAAAGAGACTCTTCTAGAAGGAAACTGAAAAGGTGAAACTCATCCCATGGCCTGAACGGATCATTCTATAAAACCTGGCTTACAAAATTCTTTTCTCCCCTGTCATACCTGTCAAGATAAGGAAACATGTTCAAATACCAAGCAACAGCATAGTTCAGTGACAGACCTTTGGGAGTTTGGGTGGGTGTGGTCTATTATACACTCATCGTATTAATCACATAGGGTAGTTGCAGGAGTTAAACAGGTAAATATTAAGTACTTAGAATAGTAGATGACACAGAGAAAATGAGCAATGCAATTTGTTACATTATTTTAGTATCTTCCTTTTTGTAAATTCTACTAAAGAATATGACGAGCATGTATGATTACGTAAACTTGCAGGAGTTCTAGAAATGAATGAATATGAAAACACTTAACTTTTTCCCCCCCTATTTCTTTTAAACTGGAGCTCTGCTAAGCTCTGGAAATTGAACCTTGGACCTCTGGTGCTTCGGGCATGAAAGTCTGTTGTGCTATCACTGCTGTTATCTCCCTTGTCCAAAGTCAGACAGACTTATTTTTATATAATTAGTATTCTTTGTGTTTAATTTTTTAAATTATATTTACTTGACAGAGACAGTCAGATATCCACAGGAAAGGGGGAGATAGCGAAGAAGAGAGACACCTGCAGACCTGCTTCACCACTCGTGAAGCTTTCCCCATGCAGGGGTGCACAGGGGCCTTGCACCCAGGTCGTTGCACATTGCGACGTGTGCGCTCAACCAGGTTCACCACCATCTGGCCCCTCTAATTAGGATTCTTACATTCACACCAGAGCTAAATTTAATTTTTAAGTTGCTAAGTGAGAATCCGTGCCTCAGTGTGCTTTAGGGGGTGTCTAAACTGTCCCAGGGGGTTTTCCTCTTAAAAGCCAGTTCATTTTAGCTGAGTAATACTATGGACTTGGCCCTGGGGTCAGTACCATGTAGTCTGAACTAATTGGTGAACTTTAAAGGCGAAGTGAGTGGGGGTATAAATGGTCAACAAATGGCAGGAAGGCTGCAAAGGCTGTTGCTAGGATTTTCTGACCTTTCCCCACAGGAGAAAAGAGTTCTTGTGATTTTCTTATTACCAGTTTGAAATCTAAGTCTCTGAGTCTTTGGGAAAAAGGAAAAGTGGCTATCAGGAGCAGTGGAGTTGTGATGCAGACACCAAGCCCCAGTGATAACTGTGGTGGCAATGATAATGATAATAATAAAATAAAGTTCATTGGATATATTGAATTCCTTATTCACAGGGCTCTGAAGCAAGTCCAAACAACTTCTCCTTTGCTTTTGTGCTGAGTAAGTCTCCCTTCTTTTGGTGACTTAAGTTCACTCGTTCACTTTAGTTGAAAAAAGAAGGAATAATAATTTTTGAGAGTCAAAATGAGGAAGCCTATCATTTGTAAGGGACACACAAAAAAGTATATGCTTCAAACATAGTAAGTACAAAAATGACTTTTTTTTGCCTTCAGGGTTATCGCTGGGGCCCAGCACCTGCTCCTGGACGCCATCTTTTTTCCATTGTTGTTGTTGCTGCTGCTGCTGCTGTTGTTGTTGGACAGGACAGAGAGAAATTGAGGGGGGAGGGGAAGACAGAGACGGGGAGAAAAAGATAGACACCTGCAGACCTGCTTCACCACTTGTGAAGTGAATCCCCTCCCCATGGCAGGTGGGGAGTTGGGGGCTCAAACCGGGATCATTGTGCTTTGCACTATATGCACTTCACCCGCTGCACCACCTGGCCCCCTAAAAAAGTCATTTTAAAAAAAGTTTTTAAAATTTTATTTAAAAAACTTTATTAAAAAAAGAAACTTTATTTAAAAAAATTTTTAATGACTTTTGGCTGAGGCCTGAGTTAGCAGGAAACCCTGTTAAGAAACCTGAGACTCTTGCACTAAGAAGTCGTACATGCAATTCAAAAACAAAAAACTCAGGGTTTGCTTTTCATTCAAGATGGTCCTTGAGCATTATTGCCACATCTCCCAACTGAATTCCACTGTAGGATTGGGATGTACTGGAGCGAATGATTAAGCAAAACATTTCTATGCCTGCCTTACAGGATTCTTTGTTATGTAAAAAAAAAAAGACAACAAAAGATAAGGTGTTTACGTCTTCCTGTGTGGATAAAACACAAGTGAAGATAGTATAAAGCTGCAAATTTCCAAAGCAGGGATTTTTGTCTTGATTAAATTACTCAAGCTAAATGAAGATTATAAGCTAAATCCAGTCTGACTTTAATGTGTGTAGTACTTTTTTTTTAAAAAAAATTATTTTAAAACCTAATTCCTGGTATTATGCTTGTTTTAATATCTTCATATCTGGCATCACATTCTATAATATATTTGTGTAATTTTAGCATCCACAATATTTGATAAACATACATTTTGTGTCAGAACATGATGCACAGAAAGAAGAGTTAAGTTTTTTTAGTTTTAAAAGTTACAATACTGGGAGTTGGCGCAGCGGGTTAAGCGCATGTGGCGCAAAGCACAAGGACCAGCGGAAGGATCCTTGATGGAGCCCCCGGCTCCCCACCTGCAGGCGGTGAAGCAGGTCTGCAGGTGTCTGTCTTTTTTCTCCCCCTCTCTGTCTTCCCCTCCTCTCTCCATTTCTCTCTGTCCTATCTAACAACAACAGCATCAACAATAATAACTACAACAATAGAAAACAAGGGCAACAAAAAGGGAAAAAAAAGTTACGACACAAAATTCAACCAAATTAAGCACTGAAAATGTGCTTAATTTATACAGAAATTATAGCATATGAAGTCAAAACCTTTGTTGATGACATGGCACCCATTTTTTCTTAAAATTAAAAGTCTTAACTTAAAACCTTATTATATGAACTTAATTACTGACTGTTTTGTTTTGGAAAAAGTGAATTTGCAGTGAGATACTAGCTAGGAAACACAATGAAGAATATAGCAAGTAATAATAAAAAAACTCTAAGTATAATTTGTCATCGACTATCAATTTTTTTTAAATAATTTTTATTTATTTATTCCCTTTCGTTGCCCTTGTTGTTTTATTGTTGTAGTTATTATTGTTGTTGTCGTTGTTGGATAGGACAGAGAGAAATGGAGAAAGGAGAGGAAGACAGAGAGGAGGAGAGAAAGACAGACACCTGCAGACCTGCTTCACTGCCTGTGAAGCGACTCCCCTGCAGGTGGGGGAGCCAGGGGCTCGAACTGGGATCCTTCTGCCGGTCCTTGTGCTTTGCGCCACATGCGCTTAACCCGCTGTGCTACCGGCTCCCTTAGACTATCTTAGAGACCCCCCAAAGTACTGACCATATTTCCTGCACACATTATTTTAGCGACAAAGACAAATAAAAGTGCAGGTTTTTTTTACACTCTATCCTTGAAGGAAGAACTGCTGTGGCCGGATAACATAATACACGAAGACATGAATCCCCAGACAACACAGAGGATCCAAGCTATTAAAGGTAGAAGTGTTGGGGCAGGTTCGCGGTGCACCAGCTTAAGTGTACATGTTACCAAGTACAAGGACCAGGGTTTGAACCCCGGCTCCCCACCCGCAGGGAGTACCTTCACTAGTGGTGAAGTGGGTCTGCAGATGTCTATCTTTGTCTCCCTCTTTTATCTCCCTCCCCTCCCCCTCTTAGTTTCTCTCTATCCTAATTTAAAAAAAAATAGAAAGAAAAAAAGTGTTTAGCGCACCACAACCAGAGATTTCCGTGTTTTCTGTGGAAATACACACTGAAATATTTTATGGAACTGATACTGTGTACAGTCTTTGCCCCATGTAAAGCTGTGTTTGCTCCGACACAGAAGTCAGCACACTCTGTGAGGACGTGCTCTTGGCGGCTACCTTTGTCTGGGCATCCACTTGGGCGCCTTGCTTTGCCAGGACTTCAGCCACATTCACTCTGTCTTCCTGAGCAGCCAAGTGCAGTGGGGTCAGGCCATTCTGTAAGACAAAGTACAGTCACTGGATAACAGAAAATGTCTTATATGTACAGGCATGTCTGAGAAACAATTTGTAAATTAAGCCTTGAGTTTTCATTTAAAAAAAAAAGAACCTAAAGAAGGGTTAGAGAGAGAGAGAGAGAGAGAGAGAGAGAGAGAGAGAGAAGTTGCTAATACTGTGCCTGTCAAGTTTGCAGATCAAGTTTGAGTCTCAGAACCACATGGGCGGGGAAGGGAAGTGGGATGAAAGCTTGGATACTGTGGCTGTTCCCTCTCACTCACTCTCTCCTCCTCTCTGGGTGAAAACACTGGCTTGGAAACAGGGAAACAGCACATAATGGAAGCCCCTATCTCTGAGAAGAAAAATCTATACTATCACCGTGATAACTTCTCTTTAGGATTACTGAAATATGTTGAATATACAGAAAAAAAAAAAGAGGGAATGGACTGGACCAAGCATATCCAGCTTAGGCTCAGAAATTATCAACTGTATTTTCTTTTTCATTTGCTTCATTTAGACTTACTTCACTTTTGTCCTTTTCTTTGTGAAATTATTTCAGAGCAGAAGATCAGAAGAGAAAGCACAAGTAGAACCTGAACTGGAATTGGCAAACTGTACCAAAATAAAAGACTCTGGGGTGGGAGAATACAGATCCAAGAAGGATGACAGAAGACCTAGTGGGGGTTGTATTGTTCTATGGAAAACTGGGAAATGTTATGCATGTACAAACTACTGTATTTACTGTCGAATGTAAAACATTAACTCCCCAATAAAGAAAATAAATAAATTTATCCCAAAAGAAAAAAAATAAATGAAATTATTTCAGAGCAGATCTCAAGACATTATACCATTTCCTCCCTACATATGTTTCATTCCTTTAAACACAGGGTTTTATCCATTATTTAAAAATAATATCAGTGGCACTAGTTTAAGCAAAATATATTAAAACATATATATTTAAACATATTTATTTCTTATTGAATAGAAACAGATAGAAGTTGAGAGGGGAACAGGCGATAGAGAGGTGAAGAGACAGAGAGACACCTGAAACCCTGCTTCACCACTCATGAAGCTTTCCCCCTGCAAGTGGGGGCCAGGGGCTTGAACCTGGGTGCTTTCCCACTAGAATCTGAGTGCTTAAGCAGGTGTGCCATCATCTGGCCCCAAAATTTATAATTTTAATATTGACATGTGACGATGATTTTTTTCATTAAACATCAATGCCTAAAGCCAGAAAATATTTTCTGTATAAGGCTTCTTAGTTGGAAATAAGACCTGTGAAATGTTATGTGAACTTCAAATTTCCAGGTCAATTAGATACTGTATTGGCTTAAGGAGACTGCCTATGTGAAACTGGCCCTATCACCAAATACACAGGACACGCGATTTACTTGACAGACTCAGAAAACAAAAAAATATATATCAATAAGACTGTCTGCTAGTTGAAAATCATTTGTAGTTGTGAAGTATTTTTTTCAACTAATAGTTAAAAGAAAGTGAGTTTGTGTGAGTGCTTCCAGATTCTTCTTTTGCCCATGGTGAGCACAGAATTTATTATTTTGCATCTGGAAGCATTCTTTGTCCCCCTTTGGCATCTGTGCCAAAGATAGGCTGTGAGAACATCAGCCTATCTTATCTGTCAGAGGGAAGGAGTGAATCAAAAGTAACATCAGCAAGAGGACAAAACCCTCCAGATGCTGAATGTTACTTTTTTTTTTTTTCTCATCCAGGGTTATTGCTGGGGCTCAGTGCCTGCACTACGAATCCACTGTTCCTTACGGTCATTTTTTCCCATTTTTGTTGACCTTGTTATTGTCGTTGTTGGACAGGACAGAGAGAAATGGAGAGAGGAGGGGAAGACAGAGAGGGGGAGAGAGAGACACCTGCAGACCTGCTTCACCGCTTGTGAAGTGACTCCCCCCCCCTTGTAGGTGGGGAGTCAGGGGCTTGAACCAGGATCCTTGTGCAAGTCCTCCCACTTTGCGCCATGTGCTCTTGACCAGTGCGCTACCTCCCAACCCCTGAATGTTATTTTTTTAGGGGTTGCTATTCCATAAGTCAAATCTGACAAGTCAGAAAGTCATTTGCTCTTAACTTTTTAAAATGAGGCTCATAGAATTTTGGAGGAAGCTCGTTTACACTGAATGAAGAGGAAATATCAAGAGGAGAATTGATACATACATTTAAAATCCAAGAAAAATAAGGCAGAGCCAACACTGGTAGCACCCAAAACACTGACATAATCAGAGAATAATGTTCCGTGTTCTACTTTGGAAGAAACAAGCATTTTCGGCCACAGCATTTTGGAAAGGTGTCATGATCGTGATCACCTGTTCTAAGTTTGAGTCTTTTTTTGAAACTCCAGAGATACTTTACTGAATGGTTCTCCGCAAAGTCTTGGAAATGTATTTTGCCACATCTGCTACTATTCTCCCAAGCCCCTGTCCTTCTGTATGTCTGTAGGGCTCCCATGAGTCAACCACTACCCCTCTGTCTTGGAGTCACTCCTAGTTTTCCAAAGTTTCTTTTATCCTTGTCTCATAAAGGATCTCACTGTTAGATTTATGTGAAGCTCTCCTGCTGTTCACTCTAGTAAGAACACCATAATCTTGCCTTTAGATGCTGTCTGGTCTGTCTTCCTCACACCTCTATGAACTTGATGAGACAAATAACACAGCCCTTACACAGTCAACACATTGCAATACTGGTCAAATAAATCAGAAGAAAAGGCAAACATCATTTAATAAAACAGGAAAACTATTTTTAGCTTTGCATGAATGATTCTGGTTAACAAGATTTAAAATATAACATGATGGTTAAAACAAGCCTGTTTAAAGAGCTATGTGGTAGTTTACCTGGGAAAGCATATATGCTACCACGAACAAAGACCCAAGTTCAAATCTTGGGTTCCTCCATGCAGGGGACAGGGTAGTGCTACAGCTAGCGCTCTCTCTTGCTCTCTCTCTCTCTCTCTCTCTCTCTCTCTCTCTCTCTCTCTCAACAAGAGCACTGCTCAGTTCTGTTTTATGGTAGTATGGGGGAATTGAACCTGGGACATTGAAGCCTCAGGCAGGAGAGTCTCTTTGCATAACCATTATGCTACCTTCCCCTGTCTCCACCTCTATCAAATAATAGGGCTCCAGAAATGGTGGTGGAGTCATGCAGGCACAGAGCCCCATCTATAACTTGAAGACAAACAAACAAACAACAAAAACTACCAGAAGCAAACAAAAAAAAAGCCTGTTCGGAGGGCCTGATGGTGGTACTTGATAGAGCACACACACACTACAGTATCCAAGAACCTGGTTCATGGCCCCAGTCCCCACCTGCAGACGGGAGAAGCTTCATGAGTGGTGAAGCAGTGCTGAAGTGGTCTCTCGGTCTCTCTCGGTCTCTCTCTCTCTCTCTCTCTCTCTCTCTCTCTCTCCCTCTCCCTCTTTTTCTCTCCTCTATACTCACCTCTTCCCTCTCAATTTTCCTCAGTCTCTAGTAAAAAGAAAAAAAAGCAGGGGAGGGGAGGAAATCAGGCTGCCTGCAGTGATGGCTTCATTGCACAGGCACTGAGCCCCCACAAGAACTCTGGTATCAGCAAGGAAAAAAAAGCCCTTTGGTGTATGGCACCATAGTATAGAACTCTGGGGGCAAGATGGTGGAGGTGGACCTAGGTTGGGGGTTAGAATGTCTTGCAGGAAACTGAGATTTGACACATCTACCAACAACTGTATTTGCTGTTTATTGTAAAACCATAAATCCCCCGCCAATAAAAAAAATTCAAAGCCCTGTTTACATTCAGAAGGTGTTTGTTAATTTTTATGGGGTTGCCTCTGTTGCTTATTTAAAAAAATGGCATTTATTTGAAACAGAGAGAAAATTCCCGCCTGAGAATAAAAATAGCTCCGTTTGAAACAGTTTATTTATATTAGCTGTGTAAATGAACACAGCTAGAAGTCCTCTGAGGAATCTATGAGACAGCAGGAACATCAAAAGTCAAATTAGTGGATGGAGAAGTGGTCTAGTGGTAGGGCGTAGGACTTGTACGCTGGAGGTCCCAAGTTCTATCCCTGCCATTGCATATGTCAGAGTAATGATCTGGTCCTCTCATTCTAAACCTGCCTTTTTGGAAGGAAAAAAAAAATAAGCAAAGTCACCGGCTGATGAGATAGCACCTGCCTTGCCTTGCCTTGCCTTGCCACGGACACTGCCCATCTCTGAGCCCAGCACGTCACATGCGAGCTGCCACTCTCCCCCATTTCTGTCTCTTTCCCTGAGAGTTGGCACCGTGTGCTGAAGGGTAGATGTGGCATAGAATATAATATCTATGTATGCTTACTTCTGTGTGCCACCAGAATCTACTTCTAGTCTATCACCCTACAGCTGACTGGTTCTACCTGAGTTACTCATCCTTTCTTTTCCCCTCCTCTATCATTTTGTCTTGCAAGTCTGTTCTAAAAGTTTGTTTTTAGAAGACATTTTGTATGACTATATATCTACCACTTAGTTCTATCATTCTGTAACTATGGACAGACCATCTATTATTATTATTATTACTATTATAATTATTACCTGCCTTCAGGATTATTGTTGGGCTTGGTGCCAGCATTACTAATCCCCAGCTCCTGGCAGCCATTTTTTTCCCCCATTTTATTGGATAGGATACAGAGAAATTGAGAAAGGAGGAGGAGATAGAGAGGGAGAGAGAAAGACACCTGTAGACCCGTTTCACCGCTTGTGAAGTATCCCCCTTGCAGGTGGAGAGGGTATGGGAGGCTTGAACCTGGGTCCTTGAACTTAGTACTGTGTGTGTGCTTAACCAGGTGCGCCACTGCCACCACTGGCCGGCTCCCACCATCTCTTAGTGTCTAGATAGTTTACAAGTGTTTGATACGGTAACACCTGGCAGGTTCTACTTAACCTCGAATCTTCATGGTTTCTGATTGACCTGCTAGCGGGGGGCGGGGGGGGGAGGGGAGGTTGTATTGAGTCGTATGCTTTGTAGAGCAAAAGCCAACTTACTTTATTGCTCAGGTTCACGTTAGCATTTCTGCTGAGGAGCAGTGACACCATGTC
This sequence comes from Erinaceus europaeus, assembly GCF_950295315.1. Lineage (NCBI taxonomy): Eukaryota > Metazoa > Chordata > Mammalia > Eulipotyphla > Erinaceidae > Erinaceus > Erinaceus europaeus. The sequence continues at coordinate 3,755 of NW_026648116.1, read as the reverse complement.
GACATGTCCTTCCTGCGCTGCAAGATGGACAGAAGCAATTCCCTGCCGGGTGACTGCGTTGGCATCAGCACCGTATTCCAGCAGAGTTGTGGCGATGTCCATCTGGTTCTTTTTGGCCGCGATGTGTAGCGGTGTATAACCATTCTGCCAAGATGAATCACTCGGTTACATGCCCGTAACAAGATAAAAGCCCTGTGCAGCACCTTTTGAAGCAGAACGCTTCCCTTTCTAGTGATTCCCTTTGATGGTTTAAAAGAAACAGTATGACTATGTAGGCCAACACAGATAAATCAAGCAGTGTCATTAGTGTAGTACTCTTAACGCCTTACATGTTCTTAGTATGTGGGGGGGCATGCTGTAGAAAGTTTAATGAAAGATTACAGATTATTCAGTGAAAGAGAGTCAAAGCACCATTGCTTTTACAAAAGGAACATAGAAGGGGCCGGGTGGTGGTGCAAGGTTCTGGGTTTGAGCCCCTGGTCCCTGCCTGCTGGGGCGAGCTTCACGAGTGGTGAAGCAGAGGGCTGCAGGTGTCTCTCTCTGTCTATCTCCCTCTCTATCACCCCCTTCCTTCTCTATTTCTGGCTGTCTCTATATAATAAATAAATAAATATAATATAATATAATGTAATATATTTTTTAAAGAAAGGAACATAGAATTCCCTCTTGCAGAGTTGTGTTAGTATGTACTCAAAAAATTACTTACTTTATTTAAACTGTAGATGAAATCAAACAGCAATATAGAATCACTAGGGCATGTTTAGTCATTATTCTACCTATAAAACTGTATTAATGACCACCTAGTGCTTATCAGTTAAAATTTTTAAGTTCATGATAGTCAAATTTTATTCTATATTCTCATTTGATCATCTGATTGCTTCTTTTATGAGACCTCGGTTGGAATGATTCCTCAAACAACACATAGTTCATGTTCCTGTGTTGCTTTGTTTTTCTAAGAATGCTCTCCCCCAATAAGCCCTAGGGTCCAGCGTCTATTAGTTAAAGATTCAGGTCAAGGGTCACACCATCAAAGTGCCTTTTATCTGTCATCACCCCAGTCTCCCTAGTCTTACCCCCATCACAATCTCCTATACACGTCAGGGAATGGCGATTCATCTGACCAATTCTAGACAAAGTCTTAGAGACATTAAATGGCTGTATTCACTTTTTAGAAACATTATTTTTGTTTAGATATGTGACTGTATTAAAAAGCAAGTTTTCTGAACACAGTACTATGTTCAAGGACATGTGCAAGAAGCCAGGTTCAAACCCTCACTCCCCACCTGCAGTGGGGACGTGACACCTGTGGTGAAGCAGATCTGCAGGTGTCTATCTTTCTCTCTCCCTCTCTGTTTCCTCCTCCTCTCTCATTTTTCTCTCTGTCTTATTGAATAAAAAATAGGAAAGGAAGAAAGAAAAAAAGAAAGAAAGAAATGGCTACCAGGAGGGGTGGATTTGTAGGGCGGGTAACCCTGGTGGCATATGAAATAAATAAATAAGTAAATAAATAAAGCAAAGTTTCTATGTCATGTCTGTCTTTGTATCTCTAGTACTTCACAATACATATCTTTGGAATTTGAGTCAAACTAGAGCTTTCAGAAAATTCTAGGATTATTCTCTTGGTTGATCCTTGATGGGCAGAGGCAGAGGTCATCAAAACTCCTATGGCTAATTGTTAATTAGTGATACCTCGGGAGTATTCTGAGGCCTCTGATCTGAGAAAGAAAGGTTGCCTCCTTTCTTTGATTACTCTTAGTCCTAACACAAAGTCACTTAAAAGAGAGGTAAGATTTTATTTTCGGTATGGATGAGACCCTGGTTGTATAAAATATACCAGTGATAAATCAGAATGATTTTTAGGGAAAGAATAGAATCTGATAATCTGGTGTTTCTTCAGATCACATCAATCTTTAGCCCTTTACTAACAATTTCTGTGGAGGGACTGGGTGGTGGCGCACCTGGTTGAGTGCACATGTTACAGTGCAAAAGGACCTGGGTTTGAGGACCTTGCAGGGGGAAATCTTCACAAGCGGTGAAGCGGGCCTGAAGGTTTCTCTGTTTTTCTCCCTCTCTATCTCCCCCTTCCCTCTCGATTTCTTACTGTCATTATCCAATAAAACAAAATAAAGGGACCAGGTGGTGGTACACCTGATTAAGCACACACATCACAGTGTGCCGGGACCCAGGTTCAAGATCCTGGTCCTCACCTACAGGGGGAAAGCTTCACGGGTGGTGAAGCAGTGCTGCAGGTGTCTCTGTCTGTTTGTCTCTCTCTCTCTACCTCCCCTCTCAATCTGTCTCCATCCAATAATAAGTAAATAAAGATATTTAAAAATAATAAAACGAGATGATACATTTTAAAAAAAGATTTCTCTGGATAAAGAATAGAATCTGAGAAGTTATATTTGGAAATAAGATCTAAATTTTGAGAACAGATTAGTGACGGTATTTCCAGGTCATATGAATGGAACAGACACAACACGGAAGGCAAGCGGAGGCTCCATTGAATAACTGGCTTACTGTGATTAACCCTCATAGTTAAGTACCACATTCTAGCCCAGAAACATCTCTTAATTGAGACATACTCTTTCTATAATGGATTGTAAAGGATCTAGGCTGTAGGATATCAACCCATGCAGCTGGAAATGCCACAGCCAAGTGCTTCTGAAATCAGCCTACGCTAAAGGGATCATGCCAGGGCAGGCTCCATAACCCTATTTTTAGTTTTGATCCACTGCCATCTGGAAGCCTCAGCTGACCTGGGAAGCATTTGACCCTTTGCTCAGACACACCCTTCAGAGACTATCTTCAAAGCCATATGCAGGGGGAATAAACACCAGTTAAATGTAGAGCTTTAGATAGGGGATAGACTGCTTTATTACTGATCCCACTCCTACATAAAAGAAAAATTTCCAAAATCAGTCAAGATATTTGATTTGATCAGTCAATATGCCTCACACTCGATAACTTGAGTGGTAGAGGTAAGATAAGCAGAATTTACCTTTTTTCTTTCTTTCTTCCTTTTTTTTTTTTTAATTGCCACCAGTGTTATTGCTGGGGCTCTGTACCTGCAAAAGGAAATGTACTGCTGCTAGCAGCTGTCTTTTTACTTTATTTTTCTTCTTCTCCTTCCTCTTCTTCTTCTCCTTTTTTTTTTTTTTTGCCTCCAGGGTTATTGCTGGGGCTCAGTGCCTGCACTATGAATCCACTGCTCCTGGAGGCTATTTTTCCCCTTTTGTTGCCCTTGTTGTTTATCATTGTGGTTATAATTATTGTTGTTATTGATGTCATTGTTGTTGGATAGGACAGAGAGAAATGGAGAGAGGAGGGGAAGACAGAGAGGGGGAGAGAAAGACACCTGCAACCTGCTTCACTTCTCTTTTTCTTCTGTTGACAGACAGATATACAGAAGAGATGAGGTGAGATGAGATGAGATGAGATGAGAGAGACATCTGTAACACTACTCTGCTGAAAGCTTCTCTCAGCAGGGGCTTGAACCCAAGCCGTTGAACATGATAACATGAGCACTCCACTGCGCATGTCACTGCCTATCTCCAGAATGTACCTTCCTATTATATTATGCATCTTGTTTCCTTTTGTTTTTGTTTCTGACACAACCTTCAGGTCAGTCATTTCTCAACTCTTAAAGGTAAGTAAGGCAACTCAGAGACATAACGACATAATCTGAGATTTAATGACAATCCAGATTTTCTCTAATTCCATAAAACAGTATCTTAGATTCTTAAAACACCAAA